>NC_135251.1:27686928-27691928 GCF_964204865.1 Styela clava
TCCTACCTGTGTCCGGGCCGGGTGAGTTTCCCCGTGTTGAGTCAAATTAAGCCGCAGGCTCCACTCCTGGTGGTGCCCTTCCGTCAATTCCTTTAAGTTTCAGCTTTGCAACCATACTTCCCCCGGAACCCAAAGACTTTGGTTTCCCGGAAGCTGCCGGAAAGGTCGTCATGGTAACGCCTCCCGATCGCTAGTTGCCATCGTTTATAGTCAGAACTAGGACGGTATCTGATCGTCTTCGAACCTCTGACTTTCGCTCTTGATTAAAGAAAACATTCTTGGCGAATGCTTTCGCAGTAGTTCGTCTTCCGCCGATCCAAGAATTTCACCTCTAACGGCAGAGTACGGACGCCCCCGTCTGTCCCTCTTAATCATTACCTCGTGCTCCGAAAACCAACAAAATAGAACCGAGGTCCTATTCCATTATTCCATGCAACACTATGCAGGCGAACAGCCTGCTTTGAACACTCTAATTTTTTCAAAGTAAACTTATCGGCCACCGCCGACACTCAGTCAAGAGCACCGACGGAGAACCGAAGGTGAGGCGAACGCAACCAGTGACACGCCTTGCGACGGACCGGCGGCGCTCGCCCAAAATCCAACTACGAGCTTTTCAACCGCAACAACTTTAGCATACACTGTTGGAGCTGGAATTACCGCGGCTGCTGGCACCAGACTTGCCCTCCAATGGATACTCGTTAAGAGTTTTAGGATGTACTCATTCCAATTACAGGGCCTCGTTAGAGTCCTGTATTGTTATTTTTCGTCACTACCTCCCCGTGTCGGGAATGGGTAATTTGCGCGCCTGCTGCCTTCCTTGGATGTGGTAGCCGTTTCTCAGGCTCCCTCTCCGGAATCGAACCCTGATTCCCCGTTACCCGTTATCACAAAGGTAGGCACGTAGCGTACCTTCGACAGTTGATAGGGCAGACACTTGAATGATACGTCGTCGGTGCAGAGACCGTACGATCCGCGTGGTTATCCAGAGTCATCAAACGTCACAGGACGAACCCGGTCGGTTTTGATCTGATAAAAGCGCGCCTCCCGAAGTCGGCGCTTAATGCATGTATTAGCTCTAGAATTACCACAGTTATCCACTTCGCTTACGAGACCAAATAAACCAAGACTGATTTAATGAGCCATTCGCAGTTTCGCTTTACGAGAACTCGTACTTGCACCTGCATGGCTTAATCTTTGAGACAAGCATATCACTACTGGCAGGATCAACCAGATAGCTGCGACAGCTGCGCTCGGCCCTTGCTGGGCCGCCCGGCGCGTGCTCGTCGCATTCGTTTAAGACCGAGGCGATCGCCTGCGGCCGTACTCAGCTTCGACAGTCGCTGGCCGCGACGTCCACGCTCTCGCCGGCAGTGCCAGGCGGAGCGATTTGCGTTTTTTCTTTGCTCGCCCTCTCTCGGGCTCGATCCATTCAGTTTTGCACAAACAAGAGCTCTGCCGGCCGCCTGCAGCGGTGCCTAAAACCCGGGCATAACAATGCGACCGTTCTGCTAGGCCGACAAGCGCTCAAGCCAGACGCTCGATCGAACGCCCCCTACATATTAGTCGAGACAACGGCTCGCTCATTAGCATCGCGTTTGTACTTTAACTTTTTTCGGCTCGGCTTCTTTCGACGCCGATGCCGGCGACGCAGCACTCTCTCGCCCGCCAGCCACCGAGAAAAGGGTGCGCTCCGACCGGCCCCGCACCGCTCTTTCTTGGCTCATTCGAAATTACTGTCTTTCGCTCTGACATGCCTTACCTAGGGTTAGGTTAGTATGCTTGCACGTTTGTACTTTAACTTTTTTCGGCTCGGCTTCTTTCGACGCCGATGCCGGCGACGCAGCACTCTCTCGCCCGCCAGCCACCGAGAAAAGGGTGCGCTCCGACCGGCCCCGCACCGCTCTTTCATGGCTCATTCGAGTTTACTGTCTTTCGCTCTGACATGCCTTACCTAGGGTTAGGTTAGTATGCTTGCACGTTTGTACTTTAACTTTTTTTGGCTCGGCTTCTTTCGACGCCGATGCCGGCGACGCAGCACTCTCTCGCCCGCCAGCCACCGAGAAAAGGGTGCGCTCCGACCGGCCCCGCACCGCTCTTTCTTGGCTCATTCGAGTTTACTGTCTTTCGCTCTGACATGCCTTACCTAGGGTTAGGTTAGTATGCTTGCACGTTTGTACTTTAACTTTTTTCGGCTCGGCTTCTTTCGACGCCGATGCCGGCGACGCAGCACTCTCTCGCCCGCCAGCCACCGAGAAAAGGGTGCGCTCCGACCGGCCCCGCACCGCTCTTTCTTGGCTCATTCGAAATTACTGTCTTTCGCTCTGACATGCCTTACCTAGGATTAGGTTAGTATGCTCGCACGTTTGTACTTTAACTTTTTTCGGCTCGGCTTTTTTCGACGCCGATGCCGGCGACGCAGCACTCTCTCGCCCGCCAGCCACCGAGAAAAGGGTGCGCTCCGACCGGCCCCGCACCGCTCTTTCTTGGCTCATTCGAAATTACTGTCTTTCGCTCTGACATGCCTTACCTAGGGTTAGGTTAGTATGCTTGCACGTTTGTACTTTAACTTTTTTCGGCTCGGCTTCTTTCGACGCCGATGCCGGCGACGCAGCACTCTCTCGCCCGCCAGCCACCGAGAAAAGGGTGCGCTCCGACCGGCCCCGCACCGCTCTTTCTTGGCTCATTCGAAATTACTGTCTTTCGCTCTGACATGCCTTACCTAGGGTTAGGTTAGTATGCTTGCACGTTTGTACTTTAACTTTTTTCGGCTCGGCTTCTTTCGACGCCGATGCCGGCGACGCAGCACTCTCTCGCCCGCCAGCCACCGAGAAAAGGGTGCGCTCCGACCGGCCCCGCACCGCTCTTTCATGGCTCATTCGAGTTTACTGTCTTTCGCTCTGACATGCCTTACCTAGGGTTAGGTTAGTATGCTTGCACGTTTGTACTTTAACTTTTTTTGGCTCGGCTTCTTTCGACGCCGATGCCGGCGACGCAGCACTCTCTCGCCCGCCAGCCACCGAGAAAAGGGTGCGCTCCGACCGGCCCCGCACCGCTCTTTCTTGGCTCATTCGAAATTACTGTCTTTCGCTCTGACATGCCTTACCTAGGGTTAGGTTAGTATGCTTGCACGTTTGTACTTTAACTTTTTTCGGCTCGGCTTCTTTTGACGCCGATGCCGGCGACGCAGCACTCTCTCGCCCGCCAGCCACCGAGAAAAGGGTGCGCTCCGACCGGCCCCGCACCGCTCTTTCTTGGCTCATTCGAAATTACTGTCTTTCGCTCTGACATGCCTTACCTAGGGTTAGGTTAGTATGCTTGCACGTTTGTACTTTAACTTTTTTCGGCTCGGCTTCTTTCGACGCCGATGCCGGCGACGCAGCACTCTCTCGCCCGCCAGCCACCGAGAAAAGGGTGCGCTCCGACCGGCCCCGCACCGCTCTTTCTTGGCTCATTCGAAATTACTGTCTTTCGCTCTGACATGCCTTACCTAGGGTTAGGTTAGTATGCTTGCACGTTTGTACTTTAACTTTTTTCGGCTCGGCTTCTTTCGACGCCGATGCCGGCGACGCAGCACTCTCTCGCCCGCCAGCCACCGAGAAAAGGGTGCGCTCCGACCGGCCCCGCACCGCTCTTTCTTGGCTCATTCGAAATTACTGTCTTTCGCTCTGACATGCCTTACCTAGGGTTAGGTTAGTATGCTTGCACGTTTGTACTTTAACTTTTTTTGGCTCGGCTTCTTTCGACGCCGATGCCGGCGACGCAGCACTCTCTCGCCCGCCAGCCACCGAGAAAAGGGTGCGCTCCGACCGGCCCCGCACCGCTCTTTCTTGGCTCATTCGAAATTACTGTCTTTCGCTCTGACATGCCTTACCTAGGGTTAGGTTAGTATGCTTGCACGTTTGTACTTTAACTTTTTTCGGCTCGGCTTCTTTCGACGCCGATGCCGGCGACGCAGCACTCTCTCGCCCGCCAGCCACCGAGAAAAGGGTGCGCTCCGACCGGCCCCGCACCGCTCTTTCTTGGCTCATTCGAAATTACTGTCTTTCGCTCTGACATGCCTTACCTAGGGTTAGGTTAGTATGCCTGCACGTTTGTACTTTAACTTTTTTCGGCTCGGCTTCTTTCGACGCCGATGCCGGCGACGCAGCACTCTCTCGCCCGCCAGCCACCGAGAAAAGGGTGCGCTCCGACCGGCCCCGCACCGCTCTTTCTTGGCTCATTCGAAATTACTGTCTTTCGCTCTGACATGCCTTACCTAGGGTTAGGTTAGTATGCTTGCACGTTTGTACTTTAACTTTTTTCGGCTCGGCTTCTTTCGACGCCGATGCCGGCGACGCAGCACTCTCTCGCCCGCCAGCCACCGAGAAAAGGTTGCGCTCCGACCGGCCCCGCACCGCTCTTTCTTGGCTCATTCGAAATTACTGTCTTTCGCTCTGACATGCCTTACCTAGGGTTAGGTTAGTATGCTTGCACGTTTGTACTTTAACTTTTTTTGGCTCGGCTTCTTTCGACGCCGATGCCGGCGACGCAGCACTCTCTCGCCCGCCAGCCACCGAGAAAAGGGTGCGCTCCGACCGGCCCCGCACCGCTCTTTCTTGGCTCATTCGAAATTACTGTCTTTCGCTCTGACATGCCTTACCTAGGGTTAGGTTAGTATGCTTGCACGTTTGTACTTTAACTTTTTTCGGCTCGGCTTCTTTCGACGCCGATGCCGGCGACGCAGCACTCTCTCGCCCGCCAGCCACCGAGAAAAGGGTGCGCTCCGACCGGCCCCGCACCGCTCTTTCATGGCTCATTCGAGTTTACTGTCTTTCGCTCTGACATGCCTTACCTAGGGTTAGGTTAGTATGCTTGCACGTTTGTACTTTAACTTTTTTTGGCTCGGCTTCTTTCGACGCCGATGCCGGCGACGCAGCACTCTCTCGCCCGCCAGCCACCGAGAAAAGGGTGCGCTCCGACCGGCCCCGCACCGCTCTTTCTTGGCTCATTCGAAATTACTG
>NC_135251.1:27696928-27701928 GCF_964204865.1 Styela clava
ACCGGCACTGCGTACAGTGCAGGCGAACGACAAGCCAGCCGAACGGCGACGGCCGCACACAGAGAGCGCGCGGCATCCATTCCTCGATCCGCCGCCGGGCCGCACCGCCCGCGCGCTGTAACACCCCCGCCGGAGCGGAGGCCACCTTCGCGCGGGGACTTAGACCGACGGCAAACCGGTCGTGACCCGCGCCGGTCGCTAGTGCGCTGAGACGGTGCGCGAGCCGACTCGGCAGCGGCGCCTTAAGCGTCCGCGAACCGAGACGGCGCGCCCCCGCACCCAACTGAAAGCGAGCCGGCGACCTGACGGGCCCTCCCGTTTGCCTCTCAACGGTTTCACGTACTCTTGAACTCTCTCTTCAAAGTGCTTTTCAACTTTCCCTCACGGTACTTGTCCGCTATCGGTCTCGCGACCGTATTTAGTCTTAGGTGGAGTTTACCACCCGCTTTGGGCTGCATTCCCAAACAATCCGACTCCGAGAAGACCCGAAGCGGCCAAGGCAAGCGCCCCTATGGGCCTAACACCCGCCGTGGGACGAGGCCTCGATCAGAAGGACACCGGCGCTCGCCGTTAGCCGCACTGGGACTTCCGTACGTCACAACTCGGCGCGCTCGAAAAGCGCGCAGATTCGACGCTGGACTCTTCCCGGTTCACTCGCCGTTACTCAGGGAATCCCTGTTGGTTTCTTTTCCTTCGCTTAATAATATGCTTAAATTCAGCGGGTGCTCTCGCCTGAACTCAGGTCGTATGTGTCAAGCGGGCCGCTTCTTACACGGCCCGCTGGCATCGCAAGTCGTCGCCGCCGGCGCCGACCGAGCGCGTACCGTCGCCGCCTTGGCCCACGGTCGGTCTTGATCTCGTGACCGGACCGACCGACCTGGACCCGCCCCTCGAACGTAGTTGAACACGTCGAGGGGCCGGCGGTGTACGGGACACGCGGTCGCGCCGAGAAAGCTCGGCGACCGCTTCAACTTGGGGCGACGCCCGGCCGTCTTCGCAGAGGCCAGGCGACGGCCCTCGGGTGAGGACGAACGCGACCCTGAGGCAGACGCGGTCCCGGGATTGACCCGAGACCGCAATTCGCGTTCAGAAGGTCGACGTTCAATGTGTTCTGCAATTCACATTACTTCTCGCACTTGGCTGCGTCCTTCATCGACTCGCGAGCCGAGTGATCCACCGTTAAGAGTCGTCCTCGACGTTTCGCCCGGCGCCGAAGCGCGCGGACGTCACACTGTGGGATCGACCACAAAACCACCACCGACAACAACTGCACAAAAACACCAACAAACGGCGCCGAGCGACCGCCGGGCTGGGCCGGCGGCACATCGAGCGCGGTGCCCAGAAGCCACCATCGCACTCGGCTGCCTTGCTATGCCAACGTGTTACGCGTGTCGCACGGGGCGGAACCCCGATTGACGGCCGCCCTCTCGGCGGCACCCAAAGACAATTAAGTGCGCGGTCGGCCGGGGCCTACCACCACTTTCGGTAATGATCCTTCCGCAGGTTCACCTACGGAAACCTTGTTACGACTTTTACTTCCTCTAAATGATCAAGTTTGATCGTCTTCTCGACACGCCGACGCGGCCGTTGCCAGCCGCGACGGGGCCGATCCAAGGATCTCACTAAACCATTCAATCGGTAGTAGCGACGGGCGGTGTGTACAAAGGGCAGGGACGTAATCAACGCAAGTTGATGACTTGCGCTTACTGGGAATTCCTCGTTCAAGGGAAACAATTGCAAGTCCCTATCCCAATCACGAATGAGGTTCAACGGGTTACCCGGACCTTTCGGCCTAGGTTAGACACTCGCTGCTTCACTCAGTGTAGCGCGCGTGCGGCCCCGGACATCTAAGGGCATCACAGACCTGTTATTGCTCAATCTCGTGTGGCTAAACGCCACTAGTCCCTCTAAGAAGTTAGACGCCGACCGAGAAGGTCGCGTAACTATTTAGCATGCCAGAGTCTCGTTCGTTATCGGAAATAACCAGACAAATCGCTCCACCAACTAAGAACGGCCATGCACCACCACCCACAGAATCAAGAAAGAGCTCTCAATCTGTCAATCCTACCTGTGTCCGGGCCGGGTGAGTTTCCCCGTGTTGAGTCAAATTAAGCCGCAGGCTCCACTCCTGGTGTTGCCCTTCCGTCAATTCCTTTAAGTTTCAGCTTTGCAACCATACTTCCCCCGGAACCCAAAGACTTTGGTTTCCCGGAAGCTGCCGGAAAGGTCGTCATGGTAACGCCTCCCGATCGCTAGTTGGCATCGTTTATAGTCAGAACTAGGACGGTATCTGATCGTCTTCGAACCTCTGACTTTCGCTCTTGATTAAAGAAAACATTCTTGGCGAATGCTTTCGCAGTAGTTCGTCTTCCGCCGATCCAAGAATTTCACCTCTAACGGCAGAGTACGGACGCCCCCGTCTGTCCCTCTTAATCATTACCTCGTGCTCCGAAAACCAACAAAATAGAACCGAGGTCCTATTTCATTATTCCATGCAACACTATGCAGGCGAACAGCCTGCTTTGAACACTCTAATTTTTTCAAAGTAAACTTATCGGCCACCGCCGACACTCAGTCAAGAGCACCGACGGAGAACCGAAGGTGAGGCGAACGCAACCAGTGACACGCCTTGCGACGGACCGGCGGCGCTCGCCCAAAATCCAACTACGAGCTTTTCAACCGCAACAACTTTAGCATACACTGTTAGAGCTGGAATTACCGCGGCTGCTGGCACCAGACTTGCCCTCCAATGGATACTCGTTAAGAGTTTTAGGATGTACTCATTCCAATTACAGGGCCTCGTTAGAGTCCTGTATTGTTATTTTTCGTCACTACCTCCCCGTGTCGGGAATGGGTAATTTGCGCGCCTGCTGCCTTCCTTGGATGTGGTAGCCGTTTCTCAGGCTCCCTCTCCGGAATCGAACCCTGATTCCCCGTTACCCGTTATCACAAAGGTAGGCACGTAGCGTACCTTCGACAGTTGATAGGGCAGACACTTGAATGATACGTCGTCGGTGCAGAGACCGTACGATCCGCGTGGTTATCCAGAGTCATCAAACGTCACAGGACGAACCCGGTCGGTTTTGATCTGATAAAAGCGCGCCTCCCGAAGTCGGCGCTTAATGCATGTATTAGCTCTAGAATTACCACAGTTATCCACTTCGCTTACGAGACCAAATAAACCAAGACTGATTTAATGAGCCATTCGCAGTTTCGCTTTACGAGAACTCGTACTTGCACCTGCATGGCTTAATCTTTGAGACAAGCATATCACTACTGGCAGGATCAACCAGATAGCTGCGACAGCTGCGCTCGGCCCTTGCTGGGCCGCCCGGCGCGTGCTCGTCGCATTCGTTTAAGACCGAGGCGATCGCCTGCGGCCGTACTCAGCTTCGACAGTCGCTGGCCGCGACGTCCACGCTCTCGCCGGCAGTGCCAGGCGGAGCGATTTGCGTTTTTTCTTTGCTCGCCCTCTCTCGGGCTCGATCCATTCAGTTTCGCACAAACAAGAGCTCTGCCGGCCGCCTGCAGCGGTGCCTAAAACCCGGGCATAACAATGCGACCGTTCTGCTAGGCCGACAAGCGCTCAAGCCAGACGCTCGATCGAACGCCCCCTACATATTAGTCGAGACAACGGCTCGCTCATTAGCATCGCGTTTGTACTTTAACTTTTTTCGGCTCGGCTTCTTTCGACGCCGATGCCGGCGACGCAGCACTCTCTCGCCCGCCAGCCACCGAGAAAAGGGTGCGCTCCGACCGGCCCCGCACCGCTCTTTCTTGGCTCATTCGAAATTACTGTCTTTCGCTCTGACATGCCTTACCTAGGGTTAGGTTAGTATGCTTGCACGTTTGTACTTTACCTTTTTTCGGCTCGGCTTCTTTCGACGCCGATGCCGGCGACGCAGCACTCTCTCGCCCGCCAGCCACCGAGAAAAGGGTGCGCTCCGACCGGCCCCGCACCGCTCTTTCTTGGCTCATTCGAAATTACTGTCTTTCGCTCTGACATGCCTTACCTAGGGTTAGGTTAGTATGCTTGCACGTTTGTACTTTAACTTTTTTCGGCTCGGCTTCTTTCGACGCCGATGCCGGCGACGCAGCACTCTCTCGCCCGCCAGCCACCGAGAAAAGGGTGCGCTCCGACCGGCCCCGCACCGCTCTTTCTTGGCTCATTCGAAATTACTGTCTTTCGCTCTGACATGCCTTACCTAGGGTTAGGTTAGTATGCTTGCACGTTTGTACTTTAACTTTTTTCGGCTCGGCTTCTTTCGACGCCGATGCCGGCGACGCAGCACTCTCTCGCCCGCCAGCCACCGAGAAAAGGGTGCGCTCCGACCGGCCCCGCACCGCTCTTTCTTGGCTCATTCGAAATTACTGTCTTTAGCTCTGACATGCCTTACCTAGGGTTAGGTTAGTATGCTTGCACGTTTGTACTTTAACTTTTTTTGGCTCGGCTTCTTTCGACGCCGATGCCGGCGACGCAGCACTCTCTCGCCCGCCAGCCACCGAGAAAAGGGTGCGCTCCGACCGGCCCCGCACCGCTCTTTCTTGGCTCATTCGAAATTACTGTCTTTCGCTCTGACATGCCTTACCTAGGGTTAGGTTAGTATGCTTGCACGTTTGTACTTTAACTTTTTTCGGCTCGGCTTCTTTCGACGCCGATGCCGGCGACGCAGCACTCTCTCGCCCGCCAGCCACCGAGAAAAGGGTGCGCTCCGACCGGCCCCGCACCGCTCTTTCTTGGCTCATTCGAAATTACTGTCTTTCGCTCTGACATGCCTTACCTAGGGTTAGGTTAGTATGCTTGCACGTTTGTACTTTAACTTTTTTCGGCTCGGCTTCTTTCGACGCCGATGCCGGCGACGCAGCACTCTCTCGCCCGCCAGCCACCGAGAAAAGGGTGCGCTCCGACCGGCCCCGCACCGCTCTTTCTTGGCTCATTCGAAATTACTGTCTTTCGCTCTGACATGCCTTACCTAGGGTTAGGTTAGTATGCTTGCACG
>NC_135251.1:27709428-27711928 GCF_964204865.1 Styela clava
AAGAACGGCCATGCACCACCACCCACAGAATCAAGAAAGAGCTCTCAATCTGTCAATCCTACCTGTGTCCGGGCCGGGTGAGTTTCCCCGTGTTGAGTCAAATTAAGCCGCAGGCTCCACTCCTGGTGGTGCCCTTCCGTCAATTCCTTTAAGTTTCAGCTTTGCAACCATACTTCCCCCGGAACCCAAAGACTTTGGTTTCCCGGAAGCTGCCGGAAAGGTCGTCATGGTAACGCCTCCCGATCGCTAGTTGGCATCGTTTATAGTCAGAACTAGGACGGTATCTGATCGTCTTCGAACCTCTGACTTTCGCTCTTGATTAAAGAAAACATTCTTGGCGAATGCTTTCGCAGTAGTTCGTCTTCCGCCGATCCAAGAATTTCACCTCTAACGGCAGAGTACGGACGCCCCCGTCTGTCCCTCTTAATCATTACCTCGTGCTCCGAAAACCAACAAAATAGAACCGAGGTCCTATTCCATTATTCCATGCAACACTATGCAGGCGAACAGCCTGCTTTGAACACTCTAATTTTTTCAAAGTAAACTTATCGGCCACCGCCGACACTCAGTCAAGAGCACCGACGGAGAACCGAAGGTGAGGCGAACGCAACCAGTGACACGCCTTGCGACGGACCGGCGGCGCTCGCCCAAAATCCAACTACGAGCTTTTCAACCGCAACAACTTTAGCATACACTGTTGGAGCTGGAATTACCGCGGCTGCTGGCACCAGACTTGCCCTCCAATGGATACTCGTTAAGAGTTTTAGGATGTACTCATTCCAATTACAGGGCCTCGTTAGAGTCCTGTATTGTTATTTTTCGTCACTACCTCCCCGTGTCGGGAATGGGTAATTTGCGCGCCTGCTGCCTTCCTTGGATGTGGTAGCCGTTTCTCAGGCTCCCTCTCCGGAATCGAACCCTGATTCCCCGTTACCCGTTATCACAAAGGTAGGCACGTAGCGTACCTTCGACAGTTGATAGGGCAGACACTTGAATGATACGTCGTCGGTGCAGAGACCGTACGATCCGCGTGGTTATCCAGAGTCATCAAACGTCACAGGACGAACCCGGTCGGTTTTGATCTGATAAAAGCGCGCCTCCCGAAGTCGGCGCTTAATGCATGTATTAGCTCTAGAATTACCACAGTTATCCACTTCGCTTACGAGACCAAATAAACCAAGACTGATTTAATGAGCCATTCGCAGTTTCGCTTTACGAGAACTCGTACTTGCACCTGCATGGCTTAATCTTTGAGACAAGCATATCACTACTGGCAGGATCAACCAGATAGCTGCGACAGCTGCGCTCGGCCCTTGCTGGGCCGCCCGGCGCGTGCTCGTCGCATTCGTTTAAGACCGAGGCGATCGCCTGCGGCCGTACTCAGCTTCGACAGTCGCTGGCCGCGACGTCCACGCTCTCGCCGGCAGTGCCAGGCGGAGCGATTTGCGTTTTTTCTTTGCTCGCCCTCTCTCGGGCTCGATCCATTCAGTTTCGCACAAACAAGAGCTCTGCCGGCCGCCTGCAGCGGTGCCTAAAACCCGGGCATAACAATGCGACCGTTCTGCTAGGCCGACAAGCGCTCAAGCCAGACGCTCGATCGAACGCCCCCTACATATTAGTCGAGACAACGGCTCGCTCATTAGCATCGCGTTTGTACTTTAACTTTTTTCGGCTCGGCTTCTTTCGACGCCGATGCCGGCGACGCAGCACTCTCTCGCCCGCCAGCCACCGAGAAAAGGGTGCGCTCCGACCGGCCCCGCACCGCTCTTTCTTGGCTCATTCGAAATTACTGTCTTTCGCTCTGACATGCCTTACCTAGGGTTAGGTTAGTATGCTTGCACGTTTGTACTTTAACTTTTTTCGGCTCGGCTTCTTTCGACGCCGATGCCGGCGACGCAGCACTCTCTCGCCCACCAGCCACCGAGAAAAGGGTGCGCTCCGACCGGCCCCGCACCGCTCTTTCTTGGCTCATTCGAAATTACTGTCTTTCGCTCTGACATGCCTTACCTAGGGTTAGGTTAGTATGCTTGCACGTTTGTACTTTAACTTTTTTCGGCTCGGCTTCTTTCGACGTCGATGCCGGCGACGCAGCACTCTCTCGCCCGCCAGCCACCGAGAAAAGGGTGCGCTCCGACCGGCCCCGCACCGCTCTTTCTTGGCTCATTCGAAATTACTGTCTTTCGCTCTGACATGCCTTACCTAGGGTTAGGTTAGTATGCTTGCACGTTTGTACTTTAACTTTTTTCGGCTCGGCTTCTTTCGACGCCGATGCCGGCGACGCAGCACTCTCTCGCCCGCCAGCCACCGAGAAAAGGGTGCGCTCCGACCGGCCCCGCACCGCTCTTTCATGGCTCATTCGAGTTTACTGTCTTTCGCTCTGACATGCCTTACCTAGGGTTAGGTTAGTATGCTTGCACGTTTGTACTTTAACTTTTTTTGGCTCGGCTTCTTTCGACGCCGATGCCGGCGACGCAGCACTCTCTCGCCCGCCAGCCACCGA
>NC_135251.1:27719428-27721928 GCF_964204865.1 Styela clava
TACTGGGAATTCCTCGTTCAAGGGAAACAATTGCAAGTCCCTATCCCAATCACGAATGAGGTTCAACGGGTTACCCGGACCTTTCGGCCTAGGTTAGACACTCGCTGCTTCACTCAGTGTAGCGCGCGTGCGGCCCCGGACATCTAAGGGCATCACAGACCTGTTATTGCTCAATCTCGTGTGGCTAAACGCCACTAGTCCCTCTAAGAAGTTAGACGCCGACCGAGAAGGTCGCGTAACTATTTAGCATGCCAGAGTCTCGTTCGTTATCGGAATTAACCAGACAAATCGCTCCACCAACTAAGAACGGCCATGCACCACCACCCACAGAATCAAGAAAGAGCTCTCAATCTGTCAATCCTACCTGTGTCCGGGCCGGGTGAGTTTCCCCGTGTTGAGTCAAATTAAGCCGCAGGCTCCACTCCTGGTGGTGCCCTTCCGTCAATTCCTTTAAGTTTCAGCTTTGCAACCATACTTCCCCCGGAACCCAAAGACTTTGGTTTCCCGGAAGCTGCCGGAAAGGTCGTCATGGTAACGCCTCCCGATCGCTAGTTGGCATCGTTTATAGTCAGAACTAGGACGGTATCTGATCGTCTTCGAACCTCTGACTTTCGCTCTTGATTAAAGAAAACATTCTTGGCGAATGCTTTCGCAGTAGTTCGTCTTCCGCCGATCCAAGAATTTCACCTCTAACGGCAGAGTACGGACGCCCCCGTCTGTCCCTCTTAATCATTACCTCGTGCTCCGAAAACCAACAAAATAGAACCGAGGTCCTATTCCATTATTCCATGCAACACTATGCAGGCGAACAGCCTGCTTTGAACACTCTAATTTTTTCAAAGTAAACTTATCGGCCACCGCCGACACTCAGTCAAGAGCACCGACGGAGAACCGAAGGTGAGGCGAACGCAACCAGTGACACGCCTTGCGACGGACCGGCAGCGCTCGCCCAAAATCCAACTACGAGCTTTTCAACCGCAACAACTTTAGCATACACTGTTGGAGCTGGAATTACCGCGGCTGCTGGCACCAGACTTGCCCTCCAATGGATACTCGTTAAGAGTTTTAGGATGTACTCATTCCAATTACAGGGCCTCGTTAGAGTCCTGTATTGTTATTTTTCGTCACTACCTCCCCGTGTCGGGAATGGGTAATTTGCGCGCCTGCTGCCTTCCTTGGATGTGGTAGCCGTTTCTCAGGCTCCCTCTCCGGAATCGAACCCTGATTCCCCGTTACCCGTTATCACAAAGGTAGGCACGTAGCGTACCTTCGACAGTTGATAGGGCAGACACTTGAATGATACGTCGTCGGTGCAGAGACCGTACGATCCGCGTGGTTATCCAGAGTCATCAAACGTCACAGGACGAACCCGGTCGGTTTTGATCTGATAAAAGCGCGCCTCCCGAAGTCGGCGCTTAATGCATGTATTAGCTCTAGAATTACCACAGTTATCCACTTCGCTTACGAGACCAAATAAACCAAGACTGATTTAATGAGCCATTCGCAGTTTCGCTTTACGAGAACTCGTACTTGCACCTGCATGGCTTAATCTTTGAGACAAGCATATCACTACTGGCAGGATCAACCAGATAGCTGCGACAGCTGCGCTCGGCCCTTGCTGGGCCGCCCGGCGCGTGCTCGTCGCATTCGTTTAAGACCGAGGCGATCGCCTGCGGCCGTACTCAGCTTCGACAGTCGCTGGCCGCGACGTCCACGCTCTCGCCGGCAGTGCCAGGCGGAGCGATTTGCGTTTTTTCTTTGCTCGCCCTCTCTCGGGCTCGATCCATTCAGTTTCGCACAAACAAGAGCTCTGCCGGCCGCCTGCAGCGGTGCCTAAAACCCGGGCATAACAATGCGACCGTTCTGCTAGGCCGACAAGCGCTCAAGCCAGACGCTCGATCGAACGCCCCCTACATATTAGTCGAGACAACGGCTCGCTCATTAGCATCGCGTTTGTACTTTAACTTTTTTCGGCTCGGCTTCTTTCGACGCCGATGCCGGCGACGCAGCACTCTCTCGCCCGCCAGCCACCGAGAAAAGGGTGCGCTCCGACCGGCCCCGCACCGCTCTTTCTTGGCTCATTCGAAATTACTGTCTTTCGCTCTGACATGCCTTACCTAGGGTTAGGTTAGTATGCTTGCACGTTTGTACTTTAACTTTTTTCGGCTCGGCTTCTTTCGACGCCGATGCCGGCGACGCAGCACTCTCTCGCCCACCAGCCACCGAGAAAAGGGTGCGCTCCGACCGGCCCCGCACCGCTCTTTCTTGGCTCATTCGAAATTACTGTCTTTCGCTCTGACATGCCTTACCTAGGGTTAGGTTAGTATGCTTGCACGTTTGTACTTTAACTTTTTTCGGCTCGGCTTCTTTCGACGTCGATGCCGGCGACGCAGCACTCTCTCGCCCGCCAGCCACCGAGAAAAGGGTGCGCTCCGACCGGCCCCGCACCGCTCTTTCTTGGCTCATTCGAAATTACTGTCTTTCGCTCTGACATGCCTTA
>NC_135251.1:27729428-27734428 GCF_964204865.1 Styela clava
AACCCCGATTGACGGCCGCCCTCTCGGCGGCACCCAAAGACAATTAAGTGCGCGGTCGGCCGGGGCCTACCACCACTTTCGGTAATGATCCTTCCGCAGGTTCACCTACGGAAACCTTGTTACGACTTTTACTTCCTCTAAATGATCAAGTTTGATCGTCTTCTCGACACGCCGACGCGGCCGTTGCCAGCCGCGACGGGGCCGATCCAAGGATCTCACTAAACCATTCAATCGGTAGTAGCGACGGGCGGTGTGTACAAAGGGCAGGGACGTAATCAACGCAAGTTGATGACTTGCGCTTACTGGGAATTCCTCGTTCAAGGGAAACAATTGCAAGTCCCTATCCCAATCACGAATGAGGTTCAACGGGTTACCCGGACCTTTCGGCCTAGGTTAGACACTCGCTGCTTCACTCAGTGTAGCGCGCGTGCGGCCCCGGACATCTAAGGGCATCACAGACCTGTTATTGCTCAATCTCGTGTGGCTAAACGCCACTAGTCCCTCTAAGAAGTTAGACGCCGACCGAGAAGGTCGCGTAACTATTTAGCATGCCAGAGTCTCGTTCGTTATCGGAATTAACCAGACAAATCGCTCCACCAACTAAGAACGGCCATGCACCACCACCCACAGAATCAAGAAAGAGCTCTCAATCTGTCAATCCTACCTGTGTCCGGGCCGGGTGAGTTTCCCCGTGTTGAGTCAAATTAAGCCGCAGGCTCCACTCCTGGTGGTGCCCTTCCGTCAATTCCTTTAAGTTTCAGCTTTGCAACCATATTTCCCCCGGAACCCAAAGACTTTGGTTTCCCGGAAGCTGCCGGAAAGGTCGTCATGGTAACGCCTCCCGATCGCTAGTTGGCATTGTTTATAGTCAGAACTAGGACGGTATCTGATCGTCTTCGAACCTCTGACTTTCGCTCTTGATTAAAGAAAACATTCTTGGCGAATGCTTTCGCAGTAGTTCGTCTTCCGCCAATCCAAGAATTTCACCTCTAACGGCAGAGTACGGACGCCCCCGTCTGTCCCTCTTAATCATTACCTCGTGCTCCGAAAACCAACAAAATAGAACCGAGGTCCTATTCCATTATTCCATGCAACACTATGCAGGCGAACAGCCTGCTTTGAACACTCTAATTTTTTCAAAGTAAACTTATCGGCCACCGCCGACACTCAGTCAAGAGCACCGACGGAGAACCGAAGGTGAGGCGAACGCAACCAGTGACACGCCTTGCGACGGACCGGCGGCGCTCGCCCAAAATCCAACTACGAGCTTTTCAACCGCAACAACTTTAGCATACACTGTTGGAGCTGGAATTACCGCGGCTGCTGGCACCAGACTTGCCCTCCAATGGATACTCGTTAAGAGTTTTAGGATGTACTCATTCCAATTACAGGGCCTCGTTAGAGTCCTGTATTGTTATTTTTCGTCACTACCTCCCCGTGTCGGGAATGGGTAATTTGCGCGCCTGCTGCCTTCCTTGGATGTGGTAGCCGTTTCTCAGGCTCCCTCTCCGGAATCGAACCCTGATTCCCCGTTACCCGTTATCACAAAGGTAGGCACGTAGCGTACCTTCGACAGTTGATAGGGCAGACACTTGAATGATACGTCGTCGGTGCAGAGACCGTACGATCCGCGTGGTTATCCAGAGTCATCAAACGTCACAGGACGAACCCGGTCGGTTTTGATCTGATAAAAGCGCGCCTCCCGAAGTCGGCGCTTAATGCATGTATTAGCTCTAGAATTACCACAGTTATCCACTTCGCTTACGAGACCAAATAAACCAAGACTGATTTAATGAGCCATTCGCAGTTTCGCTTTACGAGAACTCGTACTTGCACCTGCATGGCTTAATCTTTGAGACAAGCATATCACTACTGGCAGGATCAACCAGATAGCTGCGACAGCTGCGCTCGGCCCTTGCTGGGCCGCCCGGCGCGTGCTCGTCGCATTCGTTTAAGACCGAGGCGATCGCCTGCGGCCGTACTCAGCTTCGACAGTCGCTGGCCGCGACGTCCACGCTCTCGCCGGCAGTGCCAGGCGGAGCGATTTGCGTTTTTTCTTTGCTCGCCCTCTCTCGGGCTCGATCCATTCAGTTTCGCACAAACAAGAGCTCTGCCGGCCGCCTGCAGCGGTGCCTAAAACCCGGGCATAACAATGCGACCGTTCTGCTAGGCCGACAAGCGCTCAAGCCAGACGCTCGATCGAACGCCCCCTACATATAAGTCGAGACAACGGCTCGCTCATTAGCATCGCGTTTGTACTTCAACTTTTTTCGGCTCGGCTTCTTTCGACGCCGATGCCGGCGACGCAGCACTCTCTCGCCCGCCAGCCACCGAGAAAAGGGTGCGCTCCGACCGGCCCCGCACCGCTCTTTCATGGCTCATTCGAGTTTACTGTCTTTCGCTCTGACATGCCTTACCTAGGGTTAGGTTAGTATGCTTGCACGTTTGTACTTTAACTTTTTTCGGCTCGGCTTCTTTCGACGCCGATGCCGGCGACGCAGCACTCTCTCGCCCGCCAGCCACCGAGAAAAGGGTGCGCTCCGACCGGCCCCGCACCGCTCTTTCTTGGCTCATTCGAAATTACTGTCTTTCGCTCTGACATGCCTTACCTAGGGTTAGGTTAGTATGCTTGCACGTTTGTACTTTAACTTTTTTCGGCTCGGCTTCTTTCGACGCCGATGCCGGCGACGCAGCACTCTCTCGCCCGCCAGCCACCGAGAAAAGGGTGCGCTCCGACCGGCCCCGCACCGCTCTTTCATGGCTCATTCGAGTTTACTGTCTTTCGCTCTGACATGCCTTACCTAGGGTTAGGTTAGTATGCTTGCACGTTTGTACTTTAACTTTTTTTGGCTCGGCTTCTTTCGACGCCGATGCCGGCGACGCAGCACTCTCTCGCCCGCCAGCCACCGAGAAAAGGGTGCGCTTCGACCGGCCCCGCACCGCTCTTTCTTGGCTCATTCGAAATTACTGTCTTTCGCTCTGACATGCCTTACCTAGGGTTAGGTTAGTATGCTTGCACGTTTGTACTTTAACTTTTTTTGGCTCGGCTTCTTTCGACGCCGATGCCGGCGACGCAGCACTCTCTCGCCCGCCAGCCACCGAGAAAAGGGTGCGCTCCGACCGGCCCCGCACCGCTCTTTCTTGGCTCATTCGAAATTACTGTCTTTCGCTCTGACATGCCTTACCTAGGGTTAGGTTAGTATGCTTGCACGTTTGTACTTTAACTTTTTTCGGCTCGGCTTCTTTCGACGCCGATGCCGGCGACGCAGCACTCTCTCGCCCGCCAGCCACCGAGAAAAGGGTGCGCTCCGACCGGCCCCGCACCGCTCTTTCATGGCTCATTCGAGTTTACTGTCTTTCGCTCTGACATGCCTTACCTAGGGTTAGGTTAGTATGCTTGCACGTTTGTACTTTAACTTTTTTTGGCTCGGCTTCTTTCGACGCCGATGCCGGCGACGCAGCACTCTCTCGCCCGCCAGCCACCGAGAAAAGGGTGCGCTCCGACCGGCCCCGCACCGCTCTTTCTTGGCTCATTCGAAATTACTGTCTTTCGCTCTGACATGCCTTACCTAGGGTTAGGTTAGTATGCTTGCACGTTTGTACTTTAACTTTTTTCGTCTCGGCTTCTTTCGACGCCGATGCCAGCGACGCAGCACTCTCTCGCCCGCCAGCCACCGAGAAAAGGGTGCGCTCCGACCGGCCCCGCACCGCTCTTTCTTGGCTCATTCGAAATTACTGTCTTTCGCTCTGACATGCCTTACCTAGGGTTAGGTTAGTATGCTTGCACGTTTGTACTTTAACTTTTTTCGGCTCGGCTTCTTTCGACGCCGATGCCGGCGACGCAGCACTCTCTCGCCCGCCAGCCACCGAGAAAAGGGTGCGCTCCGACCGGCCCCGCACCGCTCTTTCTTGGCTCATTCGAAATTACTGTCTTTCGCTCTGACATGCCTTACCTAGGGTTAGGTTAGTATGCTTGCACGTTTGTACTTTAACTTTTTTCGGCTCGGCTTCTTTCGACGCCGATGCCGGCGACGCAGCACTCTCTCGCCCGCCAGCCACCGAGAAAAGGGTGCGCTCCGACCGGCCCCGCACCGCTCTTTCTTGGATCATTCGAGTTTACTGTCTTTCGCTCTGACATGCCTTACCTAGGGTTAGGTTAGTATGCTTGCACGTTTGTACTTTAACTTTTTTCGGCTCGGCTTCTTTCGACGCCGATGCCGGCGACGCAGCACTCTCTCGCCCGCCAGCCACCGAGAAAAGGGTGCGCTCCGACCGGCCCCGCACCGCTCTTTCTTGGCTCATTCGAAATTACTGTCTTTCGCTCTGACATGCCTTACCTAGGGTTAGGTTAGTATGCTTGCACGTTTGTACTTTAACTTTTTTCGGCTCGGCTTCTTTCGACGCCGATGCCGGCGACGCAGCACTCTCTCGCCCGCCAGCCACCGAGAAAAGGGTGCGCTCCGACCGGCCCCGCACCGCTCTTTCTTGGCTCATTTGAAATTACTGTCTTTCGCTCTGACATGCCTTACCTAGGGTTAGGTTAGTATGCTTGCACGTTTGTACTTTAACTTTTTTTGGCTCGGCTTCTTTCGACGCCGATGCCGGCGACGCAGCACTCTTTCGCCCGCCAGCCACCGAGAAAAGGGTGCGCTCCGACCGGCCCCGCACCGCTCTTTCTTGGCTCATTCGAAATTACTGTCTTTCGCTCTGACATGCCTTACCTAGGGTTAGGTTAGTATGCTTGCACGTTTGTACTTTAACTTTTTTTGGCTCGGCTTCTTTCGACGCCGATGCCGGCGACGCAGCACTCTCTCGCCCGCCAGCCACCGAGAAAAGGGTGCGCTCCGACCGGCCCCGCACCGCTCTTTCATGGCTCATTCGAGTTTACTGTCTTTCGCTCTGACATGCCTTACCTAGGGTTAGGTTAGTATGCTTGCACGTTTGTACTTTAACTTTTTTTGGCTCGGCTTCTTTCGACGCCGATGCCGGCGACGCAGCAC
>NC_135251.1:27744428-27746928 GCF_964204865.1 Styela clava
CGGCCGGGGCCTACCACCACTTTCGGTAATGATCCTTCCGCAGGTTCACCTACGGAAACCTTGTTACGACTTTTACTTCCTCTAAATGATCAAGTTTGATCGTCTTCTCGACACGCCGACGCGGCCGTTGCCAGCCGCGACGGGGCCGATCCAAGGATCTCACTAAACCATTCAATCGGTAGTAGCGACGGGCGGTGTGTACAAAGGGCAGGGACGTAATCAACGCAAGTTGATGACTTGCGCTTACTGGGAATTCCTCGTTCAAGGGAAACAATTGCAAGTCCCTATCCCAATCACGAATGAGGTTCAACGGGTTACCCGGACCTTTCGGCCTAGGTTAGACACTCGCTGCTTCACTCAGTGTAGCGCGCGTGCGGCCCCGGACATCTAAGGGCATCACAGACCTGTTATTGCTCAATCTCGTGTGGCTAAACGCCACTAGTCCCTCTAAGAAGTTAGACGCCGACCGAGAAGGTCGCGTAACTATTTAGCATGCCAGAGTCTCGTTCGTTATCGGAATTAACCAGACAAATCGCTCCACCAACTAAGAACGGCCATGCACCACCACCCACAGAATCAAGAAAGAGCTCTCAATCTGTCAATCCTACCTGTGTCCGGGCCGGGTGAGTTTCCCCGTGTTGAGTCAAATTAAGCCGCAGGCTCCACTCCTGGTGGTGCCCTTCCGTCAATTCCTTTAAGTTTCAGCTTTGCAACCATACTTCCCCCGGAACCCAAAGACTTTGGTTTCCCGGAAGCTGCCGGAAAGGTCGTCATGGTAACGCCTCCCGATCGCTAGTTGGCATCGTTTATAGTCAGAACTAGGACGGTATCTGATCGTCTTCGAACCTCTGACTTTCGCTCTTGATTAAAGAAAACATTCTTGGCGAATGCTTTCGCAGTAGTTCGTCTTCCGCCGATCCAAGAATTTCACCTCTAACGGCAGAGTACGGACGCCCCCGTCTGTCTCTCTTAATCATTACCTCGTGCTCCGAAAACCAACAAAATAGAACCGAGGTCCTATTCCATTATTCCATGCAACACTATGCAGGCGAACAGCCTGCTTTGAACACTCTAATTTTTTCAAAGTAAACTTATCGGCCACCGCCGACACTCAGTCAAGAGCACCGACGGAGAACCGAAGGTGAGGCGAACGCAACCAGTGACACGCCTTGCGACGGACCGGCGGCGCTCGCCCAAAATCCAACTACGAGCTTTTCAACCGCAACAACTTTAGCATACACTGTTGGAGCTGGAATTACCGCGGCTGCTGGCACCAGACTTGCCCTCCAATGGATACTCGTTAAGAGTTTTAGGATGTACTCATTCCAATTACAGGGCCTCGTTAGAGTCCTGTATTGTTATTTTTCGTCACTACCTCCCCGTGTCGGGAATGGGTAATTTGCGCGCCTGCTGCCTTCCTTGGATGTGGTAGCCGTTTCTCAGGCTCCCTCTCCGGAATCGAACCCTGATTCCCCGTTACCCGTTATCACAAAGGTAGGCACGTAGCGTACCTTCGACAGTTGATAGGGCAGACACTTGAATGATACGTCGTCGGTGCAGAGACCGTACGATCCGCGTGGTTATCCAGAGTCATCAAACGTCACAGGACGAACCCGGTCGGTTTTGATCTGATAAAAGCGCGCCTCCCGAAGTCGGCGCTTAATGCATGTATTAGCTCTAGAATTACCACAGTTATCCACTTCGCTTACGAGACCAAATAAACCAAGACTGATTTAATGAGCCATTCGCAGTTTCGCTTTACGAGAACTCGTACTTGCACCTGCATGGCTTAATCTTTGAGACAAGCATATCACTACTGGCAGGATAAACCAGATAGCTGCGACAGCTGCGCTCGGCCCTTGCTGGGCCGCCCGGCGCGTGCTCGTCGCATTCGTTTAAGACCGAGGCGATCGACTGCGGCCGTACTCAGCTTCGACAGTCGCTGGCCGCGACGTCCACGCTCTCGCCGGCAGTGCCAGGCGGAGCGATTTGCGTTTTTTCTTTGCTCGCCCTCTCTCGGGCTCGATCCATTCAGTTTCGCACAAACAAGAGCTCTGCCGGCCGCCTGCAGCGGTGCCTAAAACCCGGGCATAACAATGCGACCGTTCTGCTAGGCCGACAAGCGCTCAAGCCAGACGCTCGATCGAACGCCCCCTACATATTAGTCGAGACAACGGCTCGCTCATTAGCATCGCGTTTGTACTTTAACTTTTTTTCGGCTCGGCTTCTTTCGACGCCGATGCCGGCGACGCAGCACTCTCTCGCCCGCCAGCCACCGAGAAAAGGGTGCGCTCCGACCGGCCCCGCACCGCTCTTTCATGGCTCATTCGAGTTTACTGTCTTTCGCTCTGACATGCCTTACCTAGGGTTAGGTTAGTATGCTTGCACGTTTGTACTTTAACTTTTTTTGGCTCGGCTTCTTCCGACGCCGATGCCGGCGACGCAGCACTCTCTCGCCCGCCAGCCACCGAGAAAAGGGTGCGCTCCGACCGGCCCCGCA
>NC_135251.1:27751928-27756928 GCF_964204865.1 Styela clava
CATTCGAGGCGCCCGACTCCAATTAAGCGAGCCGGGCTTCTTACCAATTTAAAGTTTGAGAATAGGTTGAGGACGTTTCGTCCCCAAGGCCTCTAATCATTCGCTTTACCAGATAAAACTGCGACAAAGCGCCAGCTATCCTGAGGGAAACTTCGGAAGGAACCAGCTACTAGATGGTTCGATTAGTCTTTCGCCCCTATACCCAAATAGGACGATCGATTTGCACGTCAGAATCGCTACGGTCCTCCACCAGAGTTTCCTCTGGCTTCGACCTTCCCAGGCATAGTTCACCATCTTTCGGGTCCCAACATGGACGCTCTTGCGCGACCGCCCCGGCAGAGCGGGTGCGATCGGCCGGTCGTGCGCCGGCGCCCGCACGGGGCTCCGGGTCCGACCTCGTTCGGCCAAAGGCCGCCTTCACTTTCATTTCGCCTGCGAGTCTCGAACCACTCGACGACTCGCGCTCATGTTAGACTCCTTGGTCCGTGTTTCAAGACGGGTCGGGAGGGTGGCCGACGTGGCCACGGACCCCGAGCGCGTCGACGGCGCGCCACCGAAACGGCAGCCCGCCGAACACCGGCACTGCGTACAGTGCAGGCGAACGACAAGCCAGCCGAACGGCGACGGCCGCACACAGAGAGCGCGCGGCATCCATTCCTCGATCCGCCGCCGGGCCGCACCGCCCGCGCGCTGTAACACCCCCGCCGGAGCGGAGGCCACCTTCGCGCGGGGACTTAGACCGACGGCAAACCGGTCGTGACCCGCGCCGGTCGCTAGTGCGCTGAGACGGTGCGCGAGCCGACTCGGCAGCGGCGCCTTAAGCGTCCGCGAACCGAGACGGCGCGCCCCCGCACCCAACTGAAAGCGAGCCGGCGACCTGACGGGCCCTCCCGTTTGCCTCTCAACGGTTTCACGTACTCTTGAACTCTCTCTTCAAAGTGCTTTTCAACTTTCCCTCACGGTACTTGTCCGCTATCGGTCTCGCGACCGTATTTAGTCTTAGGTGGAGTTTACCACCCGCTTTGGGCTGCATTCCAAAACAACCCGACTCCGAGAAGACCCGAAGCGGCCAAGGCAAGCGCCCCTATGGGCCTAACACCCGCCGTGGGACGAGGCCTCGATCAGAAGGACACCGGCGCTCGCCGTTAGCCGCACTGGGACTTCCGTACGTCACAACTCGGCGCGCTCGAAAAGCGCGCAGATTCGACGCTGGACTCTTCCCGGTTCACTCGCCGTTACTCAGGGAATCCCTGTTGGTTTCTTTTCCTCCGCTTAATAATATGCTTAAATTCAGCGGGTGCTCTCGCCTGAACTCAGGTCGTATGTGTCAAGCGGGCCGCTTCTTACACGGCCCGCTGGCATCGCAAGTCGTCGCCGCCGGCGCCGACCGAGCGCGTACCGTCGCCGCCTTGGCCCACGGTCGGTCTTGATCTCGTGACCGGACCGACCGACCTGGACCCGCCCCTCGAACGTAGTTGAACACGTCGAGGGGCCGGCGGTGTACGGGACACGCGGTCGCGCCGAGAAAGCTCGGCGACCGCTTCAACTTGGGGCGACGCCCGGCCGTCTTCGCAGAGGCCAGGCGACGGCCCTCGGGTGAGGACGAACGCGACCCTGAGGCAGACGCGGTCCCGGGATTGACCCGAGACCGCAATTCGCGTTCAGAAGGTCGACGTTCAATGTGTTCTGCAATTCACATTACTTTTCGCACTTGGCTGCGTCCTTCATCGACTCGCGAGCCGAGTGATCCACCGTTAAGAGTCGTCCTCGACGTTTCGCCCGGCGCCGAAGCGCGCGGACGTCACACTGTGGGATCGACCACAAAACCACCACCGACAACAACTGCACAAAAACACCAACAAACGGCGCCGAGCGACCGCCGGGCTGGGCCGGCGGCACATCGAGCGCGGTGCCCAGAAGCCACCATCGCACTCGGCTGCCTTGCTATGCCAACGTGTTACGCGTGTCGCACGGGGCGGAACCCCGATTGACGGCCGCCCTCTCGGCGGCACCCAAAGACAATTAAGTGCGCGGTCGGCCGGGGCCTACCACCACTTTCGGTAATGATCCTTCCGCAGGTTCACCTACGGAAACCTTGTTACGACTTTTACTTCCTCTAAATGATCAAGTTTGATCGTCTTCTCGACACGCCGACGCGGCCGTTGCCAGCCGCGACGGGGCCGATCCAAGGATCTCACTAAACCATTCAATCGGTAGTAGCGACGGGCGGTGTGTACAAAGGGCAGGGACGTAATCAACGCAAGTTGATGACTTGCGCTTACTGGGAATTCCTCGTTCAAGGGAAACAATTGCAAGTCCCTATCCCAATCACGAATGAGGTTCAACGGGTTACCCGGACCTTTCGGCCTAGGTTAGACACTCGCTGCTTCACTCAGTGTAGCGCGCGTGCGGCCCCGGACATCTAAGGGCATCACAGACCTGTTATTGCTCAATCTCGTGTGGCTAAACGCCACTAGTCCCTCTAAGAAGTTAGACGCCGACCGAGAAGGTCGCGTAACTATTTAGCATGCCAGAGTCTCGTTCGTTATCGGAATTAACCAGACAAATCGCTCCACCAACTAAGAACGGCCATGCACCACCACCCACAGAATCAAGAAAGAGCTTTCAATCTGTCAATCCTACCTGTGTCCGGGCCGGGTGAGTTTCCCCGTGTTGAGTCAAATTAAGCCGCAGGCTCCACTCCTGGTGGTGCCCTTCCGTCAATTCCTTTAAGTTTCAGCTTTGCAACCATACTTCCCCCGGAACCCAAAGACTTTGGTTTCCCGGAA
This sequence comes from Styela clava, assembly GCF_964204865.1. Lineage (NCBI taxonomy): Eukaryota > Metazoa > Chordata > Ascidiacea > Stolidobranchia > Styelidae > Styela > Styela clava. Next base: position 27,754,718 of record NC_135251.1, read on the forward strand.
GCTGCCGGAAAGGTCGTCATGGTAACGCCTCCCGATCGCTAGTTGGCATCGTTTATAGTCAGAACTAGGACGGTATCTGATCGTCTTCGAACCTCTGACTTTCGCTCTTGATTAAAGAAAACATTCTTGGCGAATGCTTTCGCAGTAGTTCGTCTTCCGCCGATCCAAGAATTTCACCTCTAACGGCAGAGTACGGACGCCCCCGTCTGTCCCTCTTAATCATTACCTCGTGCTCCGAAAACCAACAAAATAGAACCGAGGTCCTATTCCATTATTCCATGCAACACTATGCAGGCGAACAGCCTGCTTTGAACACTTTAATTTTTTCAAAGTAAACTTATCGGCCACCGCCGACACTCAGTCAAGAGCACCGACGGAGAACCGAAGGTGAGGCGAACGCAACCAGTGACACGCCTTGCGACGGACCGGCGGCGCTCGCCCAAAATCCAACTACGAGCTTTTCAACCGCAACAACTTTAGCATACACTGTTGGAGCTGGAATTACCGCGGCTGCTGGCACCAGACTTGCCCTCCAATGGATACTCGTTAAGAGTTTTAGGATGTACTCATTCCAATTACAGGGCCTCGTTAGAGTCCTGTATTGTTATTTTTCGTCACTACCTCCCCGTGTCGGGAATGGGTAATTTGCGCGCCTGCTGCCTTCCTTGGATGTGGTAGCCGTTTCTCAGGCTCCCTCTCCGGAATCGAACCCTGATTCCCCGTTACCCGTTATCACAAAGGTAGGCACGTAGCGTACCTTCGACAGTTGATAGGGCAGACACTTGAATGATACGTCGTCGGTGCAGAGACCGTACGATCCGCGTGGTTATCCAGAGTCATCAAACGTCACAGGACGAACCCGGTCGGTTTTGATCTGATAAAAGCGCGCCTCCCGAAGTCGGCGCTTAATGCATGTATTAGCTCTAGAATTACCACAGTTATCCACTTCGCTTACGAGACCAAATAAACCAAGACTGATTTAATGAGCCATTCGCAGTTTCGCTTTACGAGAACTCGTACTTGCACCTGCATGGCTTAATCTTTGAGACAAGCATATCACTACTGGCAGGATCAACCAGATAGCTGCGACAGCTGCGCTCGGCCCTTGCTGGGCCGCCCGGCGCGTGCTCGTCGCATTCGTTTAAGACCGAGGCGATCGCCTGCGGCCGTACTCAGCTTCGACAGTCGCTGGCCGCGACGTCCACGCTCTCGCCGGCAGTGCCAGGCGGAGCGATTTGCGTTTTTTCTTTGCTCGCCCTCTCTCGGGCTCGATCCATTCAGTTTCGCACAAACAAGCGCTCTGCCGGCCGCCTGCAGCGGTGCCTAAAACCCGGGCATAACAATGCGACCGTTCTGCTAGGCCGACAAGCGCTCAAGCCAGACGCTCGATCGAACGCCCCCTACATATTAGTCGAGACAACGGCTCGCTCATTAGCATCGCGTTTGTACTTTAACTTTTTTCGGCTCGGCTTCTTTCGACGCCGATGCCGGCGACGCAGCACTCTCTCGCCCGCCAGCCACCGAGAAAAGGGTGCGCTCCGACCGGCCCCGCACCGCTCTTTCATGGCTCATTCGAGTTTACTGTCTTTCGCTCTGACATGCCTTACCTAGGGTTAGGTTAGTATGCTTGCACGTTTGTACTTTAACTTTTTTTGGCTCGGCTTCTTTCGACGCCGATGCCGGCGACGCAGCACTCTCTCGCCCGCCAGCCACCGAGAAAAGGGTGCGCTCCGACCGGCCCCGCACCGCTCTTTCTTGGCTCATTCGAAATTACTGTCTTTCGCTCTGACATGCCTTACCTAGGGTTAGGTTAGTATGCTTGCACGTTTGTACTTTAACTTTTTTCGGCTCGGCTTCTTTCGACGCCGATGCCGGCGACGCAGCACTCTCTCGCCCGCCAGCCACCGAGAAAAGGGTGCGCTCCGACCGGCCCCGCACCGCTCTTTCTTGGCTCATTCGAAATTACTGTCTTTCGCTCTGACATGCCTTACCTAGGGTTAGGTTAGTATGCTTGCACGTTTGTACTTTAACTTTTTTTGGCTCGGCTTCTTTCGACGCCGATGCCGGCGACGCAGCACTCTCTCGCCCGCCAGCCACCGAGAAAAGGGTGCGCTTCGACCGGCCCCGCACCGCTCTTTCTTGGCTCATTCGAAATTACTGTCTTTCGCTCTGACATGCCTTACCTAGGGTTAGGTTAGTATGCTTGCACGT
>NC_135251.1:27764428-27766928 GCF_964204865.1 Styela clava
CTCAGTGTAGCGCGCGTGCGGCCCCGGACATCTAAGGGCATCACAGACCTGTTATTGCTCAATCTCGTGTGGCTAAACGCCACTAGTCCCTCTAAGAAGTTAGACGCCGACCGAGAAGGTCGCGTAACTATTTAGCATGCCAGAGTCTCGTTCGTTATCGGAATTAACCAGACAAATCGCTCCACCAACTAAGAACGGCCATGCACCACCACCCACAGAATCAAGAAAGAGCTCTCAATCTGTCAATCCTACCTGTGTCCGGGCCGGGTGAGTTTCCCCGTGTTGAGTCAAATTAAGCCGCAGGCTCCACTCCTGGTGGTGCCCTTCCGTCAATTCCTTTAAGTTTCAGCTTTGCAACCATACTTCCCCCGGAACCCAAAGACTTTGGTTTCCCGGAAGCTGCCGGAAAGGTCGTCATGGTAACGCCTCCCGATCGCTAGTTGGCATCGTTTATAGTCAGAACTAGGACGGTATCTGATCGTCTTCGAACCTCTGACTTTCGCTCTTGATTAAAGAAAACATTCTTGGCGAATGCTTTCGCAGTAGTTCGTCTTCCGCCGATCCAAGAATTTCACCTCTAACGGCAGAGTACGGACGCCCCCGTCTGTCCCTCTTAATCATTACCTCGTGCTCCGAAAACCAACAAAATAGAACCGAGGTCCTATTCCATTATTCCATGCAACACTATGCAGGCGAACAGCCTGCTTTGAACACTCTAATTTTTTCAAAGTAAACTTATCGGCCACCGCCGACACTCAGTCAAGAGCACCGACGGAGAACCGAAGGTGAGGCGAACGCAACCAGTGACACGCCTTGCGACGGACCGGCGGCGCTCGCCCAAAATCCAACTACGAGCTTTTCAACCGCAACAACTTTAGCATACACTGTTGGAGCTGGAATTACCGCGGCTGCTGGCACCAGACTTGCCCTCCAATGGATACTCGTTAAGAGTTTTTAGGATGTACTCATTCCAATTACAGGGCCTCGTTAGAGTCCTGTATTGTTATTTTTCGTCACTACCTCCCCGTGTCGGGAATGGGTAATTTGCGCGCCTGCTGCCTTCCTTGGATGTGGTAGCCGTTTCTCAGGCTCCCTCTCCGGAATCGAACCCTGATTCCCCGTTACCCGTTATCACAAAGGTAGGCACGTAGCGTACCTTCGACAGTTGATAGGGCAGACACTTGAATGATACGTCGTCGGTGCAGAGACCGTACGATCCGCGTGGTTATCCAGAGTCATCAAACGTCACAGGACGAACCCGGTCGGTTTTGATCTGATAAAAGCGCGCCTCCCGAAGTCGGCGCTTAATGCATGTATTAGCTCTAGAATTACCACAGTTATCCACTTCGCTTACGAGACCAAATAAACCAAGACTGATTTAATGAGCCATTCGCAGTTTCGCTTTACGAGAACTCGTACTTGCACCTGCATGGCTTAATCTTTGAGACAAGCATATCACTACTGGCAGGATCAACCAGATAGCTGCGACAGCTGCGCTCGGCCCTTGCTGGGCCGCCCGGCGCGTGCTCGTCGCATTCGTTTAAGACCGAGGCGATCGCCTGCGGCCGTACTCAGCTTCGACAGTCGCTGGCCGCGACGTCCACGCTCTCGCCGGCAGTGCCAGGCGGAGCGATTTGCGTTTTTTCTTTGCTCGCTCTCTCTCGGGCTCGATCCATTCAGTTTCGCACAAACAAGAGCTCTGCCGGCCGCCTGCAGCGGTGCCTAAAACCCGGGCATAACAATGCGACCGTTCTGCTAGGCCGACAAGCGCTCAAGCCAGACGCTCGATCGAACGCCCCCTACATATTAGTCGAGACAACGGCTCGCTCATTAGCATCGCGTTTGTACTTTAACTTTTTTCGGCTCGGCTTCTTTCGACGCCGATGCCGGCGACGCAGCACTCTCTCGCCCGCCAGCCACCGAGAAAAGGGTGCGCTCCGACCGGCCCCGCACCGCTCTTTCATGGCTCATTCGAGTTTACTGTCTTTCGCTCTGACATGCCTTACCTAGGGTTAGGTTAGTATGCTTGCACGTTTGTACTTTAACTTTTTTTGGCTCGGCTTCTTTCGACGCCGATGCCGGCGACGCAGCACTCTCTCGCCCGCCAGCCACCGAAAAAAGGGTGCGCTCCGACCGGCCCCGCACCGCTCTTTCTTGGCTCATTCGAAATTACTGTCTTTCGCTCTGACATGCCTTACCTAGGGTTAGGTTAGTATGCTTGCACGTTTGTACTTTAACTTTTTTCGGCTCGGCTTCTTTCGACGCCGATGCCGGCGACGCAGCACTCTCTCGCCCGCCAGCCACCGAGAAAAGGGTGCGCTCCGACCGGCCCCGCACCGCTCTTTCTTGGCTCATTCGAAATTACTGTCTTTCGCTCTGACATGCCTTACCTAGGGTTAGGTTAGTATGCTTGCACGTTTGTACTTTAACTTTTTTCGGCTCGGCTTCTTTCGACGCCGATGCCGGCGACGCAGCACTCTCTCGCCCGCCAGCCACCGAG
>NC_135251.1:27774428-27776928 GCF_964204865.1 Styela clava
ATCTTTGAGACAAGCATATCACTACTGGCAGGATCAACCAGATAGCTGCGACAGCTGCGCTCGGCCCTTGCTGGGCCGCCCGGCGCGTGCTCGTCGCATTCGTTTAAGACCGAGGCGATCGCCTGCGGCCGTACTCAGCTTCGACAGTCGCTGGCCGCGACGTCCACGCTCTCGCCGGCAGTGCCAGGCGGAGCGATTTGCGTTTTTTCTTTGCTCGCTCTCTCTCGGGCTCGATCCATTCAGTTTCGCACAAACAAGAGCTCTGCCGGCCGCCTGCAGCGGTGCCTAAAACCCGGGCATAACAATGCGACCGTTCTGCTAGGCCGACAAGCGCTCAAGCCAGACGCTCGATCGAACGCCCCCTACATATTAGTCGAGACAACGGCTCGCTCATTAGCATCGCGTTTGTACTTTAACTTTTTTCGGCTCGGCTTCTTTCGACGCCGATGCCGGCGACGCAGCACTCTCTCGCCCGCCAGCCACCGAGAAAAGGGTGCGCTCCGACCGGCCCCGCACCGCTCTTTCATGGCTCATTCGAGTTTACTGTCTTTCGCTCTGACATGCCTTACCTAGGGTTAGGTTAGTATGCTTGCACGTTTGAACTTTAACTTTTTTTGGCTCGGCTTCTTTCGACGCCGATGCCGGCGACGCAGCACTCTCTCGCCCGCCAGCCACCGAAAAAAGGGTGCGCTCCGACCGGCCCCGCACCGCTCTTTCTTGGCTCATTCGAAATTACTGTCTTTCGCTCTGACATGCCTTACCTAGGGTTAGGTTAGTATGCTTGCACGTTTGTACTTTAACTTTTTTCGGCTCGGCTTCTTTCGACGCCGATGCCGGCGACGCAGCACTCTCTCGCCCGCCAGCCACCGAGAAAAGGGTGCGCTCCGACCGGCCCCGCACCGCTCTTTCTTGGCTCATTCGAAATTACTGTCTTTCGCTCTGACATGCCTTACCTAGGGTTAGGTTAGTATGCTTGCACGTTTGTACTTTAACTTTTTTCGGCTCGGCTTCTTTCGACGCCGATGCCGGCGACGCAGCACTCTCTCGCCCACCAGCCACCGAGAAAAGGGTGCGCTCCGACCGGCCCCGCACCGCTCTTTCATGGCTCATTCGAGTTTACTGTCTTTCGCTCTGACATGCCTTACCTAGGGTTAGGTTAGTATGCTTGCACGTTTGTACTTTAACTTTTTTTGGCTCGGCTTCTTTCGACGCCGATGCCGGCGACGCAGCACTCTCTCGCCCGCCAGCCACCGAGAAAAGGGTGCGCTCCGACCGGCCCCGCACCGCTCTTTCTTGGCTCATTCGAAATTACTGTCTTTCGCTCTGACATGCCTTACCTAGGGTTAGGTTAGTATGCTTGCACGTTTGTACTTTAACTTTTTTCGGCTCGGCTTCTTTCGACGCCGATGCCGGCGACGCAGCACTCTCTCGCCCGCCAGCCACCGAGAAAAGGGTGCGCTCCGACCGGCCCCGCACCGCTCTTTCTTGGCTCATTCGAAATTACTGTCTTTCGCTCTGACATGCCTTACCTAGGGTTAGGTTAGTATGCTTGCACGTTTGTACTTTAACTTTTTTCGGCTCGGCTTCTTTCGACGCCGATGCCGGCGACGCAGCACTCTCTCGCCCGCCAGCCACCGAGAAAAGGGTGCGCTCCGACCGGCCCCGCACCGCTCTTTCATGGCTCATTCGAGTTTACTGTCTTTCGCTCTGACATGCCTTACCTAGGGTTAGGTTAGTATGCTTGCACGTTTGTACTTTAACTTTTTTTGGCTCGGCTTCTTTCGACGCCGATGCCGGCGACGCAGCACTCTCTCGCCCGCCAGCCACCGAGAAAAGGGTGCGCTTCGACCGGCCCCGCACCGCTCTTTCTTGGCTCATTCGAAATTACTGTCTTTCGCTCTGACATGCTTTACCTAGGGTTAGGTTAGTATGCTTGCACGTTTGTACTTTAACTTTTTTTGGCTCGGCTTCTTTCGATGCCGATGCCGGCGACGCAGCACTCTCTCGCCCGCCAGCCACCGAGAAAAGGGTGCGCTCCGACCGGCCCCGCACCGCTCTTTCTTGGCTCATTCGAAATTACTGTCTTTCGCTCTGACATGCTTTACCTAGGGTTAGGTTAGTATGCTTGCACGTTTGTACTTTAACTTTTTTCGGCTCGGCTTCTTTCGACGCCGATGCCGGCGACGCAGCACTCTCTCGCCCGCCAGCCACCGAGAAAAGGGTGCGCTCCGACCGGCCCCGCACCGCTCTTTCTTGGCTCATTCGAAATTACTGTCTTTCGCTCTGACATGCCTTACCTAGGGTTAGGTTAGTATGCTTGCACGTTTGTACTTTAACTTTTTTCGGCTCGGCTTCTTTCGACGCCGATGCCGGCGACGCAGCACTCTCTCGCCCGCCAGCCACCGAGAAAAGGGTGCGCTCCGACCGGCCCCGCACCGCTCTTTCTTGGCTCATTCGAGTTTACTGTCTTTCGCTCTGACATGCCTTACCTAGGGTTAGG
>NC_135251.1:27784428-27791928 GCF_964204865.1 Styela clava
CGTTAAGAGTTTTAGGATGTACTCATTCCAATTACAGGGCCTCGTTAGAGTCCTGTATTGTTATTTTTCGTCACTACCTCCCCGTGTCGGGAATGGGTAATTTGCGCGCCTGCTGCCTTCCTTGGATGTGGTAGCGGTTTCTCAGGCTCCCTCTCCGGAATCGAACCCTGATTCCCCGTTACCCGTTATCACAAAGGTAGGCACGTAGCGTACCTTCGACAGTTGATAGGGCAGACACTTGAATGATACGTCGTCGGTGCAGAGACCGTACGATCCGCGTGGTTATCCAGAGTCATCAAACGTCACAGGACGAACCCGGTCGGTTTTGATCTGATAAAAGCGCGCCTCCCGAAGTCGGCGCTTAATGCATGTATTAGCTCTAGAATTACCACAGTTATCCACTTCGCTTACGAGACCAAATAAACCAAGACTGATTTAATGAGCCATTCGCTGTTTCGCTTTACGAGAACTCGTACTTGCACCTGCATGGCTTAATCTTTGAGACAAGCATATCACTACTGGCAGGATCAACCAGATAGCTGCGACAGCTGCGCTCGGCCCTTGCTGGGCCGCCCGGCGCGTGCTCGTCGCATTCGTTTAAGACCGAGGCGATCGCCTGCGGCCGTACTCAGCTTCGACAGTCGCTGGCCGCGACGTCCACGCTCTCGCCGGCAGTGCCAGGCGGAGCGATTTGCGTTTTTTCTTTGCTCGCTCTCTCTCGGGCTCGATCCATTCAGTTTCGCACAAACAAGAGCTCTGCCGGCCGCCTGCAGCGGTGCCTAAAACCCGGGCATAACAATGCGACCGTTCTGCTAGGCCGACAAGCGCTCAAGCCAGACGCTCGATCGAACGCCCCCTACATATTAGTCGAGACAACGGCTCGCTCATTAGCATCGCGTTTGTACTTTAACTTTTTTCGGCTCGGCTTCTTTCGACGCCGATGCCGGCGACGCAGCACTCTCTCGCCCGCCAGCCACCGAGAAAAGGGTGCGCTCCGACCGGCCCCGCACCGCTCTTTCATGGCTCATTCGAGTTTACTGTCTTTCGCTCTGACATGCCTTACCTAGGGTTAGGTTAGTATGCTTGCACGTTTGTACTTTAACTTTTTTTGGCTCGGCTTCTTTCGACGCCGATGCCGGCGACGCAGCACTCTCTCGCCCGCCAGCCACCGAGAAAAGGGTGCGCTCCGACCGGCCCCGCACCGCTCTTTCTTGGCTCATTCGAAATTACTGTCTTTCGCTCTGACATGCCTTACCTAGGGTTAGGTTAGTATGCTTGCACGTTTGTACTTTAACTTTTTTCGGCTAGGCTTCTTTCGACGCCGATGCCGGCGACGCAGCACTCTCTCGCCCGCCAGCCACCGAGAAAAGGGTGCGCTCCGACCGGCCCCGCACCGCTCTTTCATGGCTCATTCGAGTTTACTGTCTTTCGCTCTGACATGCCTTACCTAGGGTTAGGTTAGTATGCTTCCACGTTTGTACTTTAACTTTTTTCGGCTCGGCTTCTTTCGACGCCGATGCCGGCGACGCAGCACTCTCTCGCCCGCCAGCCACCGAGAAAAGGGTGCGCTCCGACCGGCCCCGCACCGCTCTTTCATGGCTCATTCGAGTTTACTGTCTTTCGCTCTGACATGCCTTACCTAGGGTTAGGTTAGTATGCTTGCACGTTTGTACTTTAACTTTTTTTGGCTCGGCTTCTTTCGACGCCGATGCCGGCGACGCAGCACTCTCTCGCCCGCCAGCCACCGAGAAAAGGGTGCGCTTCGACCGGCCCCGCACCGCTCTTTCTTGGCTCATTCGAAATTACTGTCTTTCGCTCTGACATGCTTTACCTAGGGTTAGGTTAGTATGCTTGCACGTTTGTACTTTAACTTTTTTTGGCTCGGCTTCTTTCGATGCCGATGCCGGCGACGCAGCACTCTCTCGCCCGCCAGCCACCGAGAAAAGGGTGCGCTCCGACCGGCCCCGCACCGCTCTTTCTTGGCTCATTCGAAATTACTGTCTTTCGCTCTGACATGCCTTACCTAGGGTTAGGTTAGTATGCTTGCACGTTTGTACTTTAACTTTTTTCGGCTCGGCTTCTTTCGACGCCGATGCCGGCGACGCAGCACTCTCTCGCCCGCCAGCCACCGAGAAAAGGGTGCGCTCCGACCGGCCCCGCACCGCTCTTTCATGGCTCATTCGAGTTTACTGTCTTTCGCTCTGACATGCCTTACCTAGGGTTAGGTTAGTATGCTTGCACGTTTGTACTTTAACTTTTTTTGGCTCGGCTTCTTTCGACGACGATGCCGGCGACGCAGCACTCTCTCGCCCGCCAGCCACCGAGAAAAGGGTGCGCTCCGACCGGCCCCGCACCGCTCTTTCTTGGCTCATTCGAAATTACTGTCTTTCGCTCTGACATGCCTTACCTAGGGTTAGGTTAGTATGCTTGCACGTTTGTACTTTAACTTTTTTCGGCTCGGCTTCTTTCGACGCCGATGCCGGCGACGCAGCACTCTCTCGCCCGCCAGCCACCGAGAAAAGGGTGCGCTCCGACCGGCCCCGCACCGCTCTTTCTTGGCTCATTCGAAATTACTGTCTTTCGCTCTGACATGCCTTACCTAGGGTTAGGTTAGTATGCTTGCACGTTTGTACTTTAACTTTTTTCGGCTCGGCTTCTTTCGACGCCGATGCCGGCGACGCAGCACTCTCTCGCCCGCCAGCCACCGAGAAAAGGGTGCGCTCCGACCGGCCCCGCACCGCTCTTTCTTGGCTCATTCGAGTTTACTGTCTTTCGCTCTGACATGCCTTACCTAGGGTTAGGTTAGTATGCTTGCACGTTTGTACTTTAACTTTTTTCGGCTCGGCTTCTTTCGACGCCGATGCCGGCGACGCAGCACTCTCTCGCCCGCCAGCCACCGAGAAAAGGGTGCGCTCCGACCGGCCCCGCACCGCTCTTTCTTGGCTCATTCGAGTTTACTGTCTTTCGCTCTGACATGCCTTACCTAGGGTTAGGTTAGTATGCTTGCACGTTTGTACTTTAACTTTTTTCGGCTCGGCTTCTTTCGACGCCGATGCCGGCGACGCAGCACTCTCTCGCCCGCCAGCCACCGAGAAAAGGGTGCGCTCCGACCGGCCCCGCACCGCTCTTTCTTGGCTCATTCGAAATTACTAACCTAACCCTAGGTAAGGCATGTCAGAGCGAAAGACAGTAATTTCGAATGAGCCAAGAAAGAGCGGTGCGGGGCCGGTCGGAGCGCACCCTTTTCTCGGTGGCTGGCGGGCGAGAGAGTGCTGCGTCGCCGGCATCGGCGTCGAAAGAAGCCGAGCCAAAAAAAGTTAAAGTACAAACGTGCAAGCATACTAACCTAACCCTAGGTAAGGCATGTCAGAGCGAAAGACAGTAATTTCGAATGAGCCAAGAAAGAGCGGTGCGGGGCCGGTCGGAGCGCACCCTTTTCTCGGTGGCTGGCGGGCGAGAGAGTGCTGCGTCGCCGGCATCGGCGTCGAAAGAAGCCGAGCCGAAAAAAGTTAAAGTACAAACGTGCAAGCATACTAACCTAACCCTAGGTAAGGCATGTCAGAGCGAAAGACAGTAATTTCGAATGAGCCAAGAAAGAGCGGTGCGGGGCCGGTCGGAGCGCACCCTTTTCTCGGTGGCTGGCGGGCGAGAGAGTGCTGCGTCGCCGGCATCGGCGTCGAAAGAAGCCGAGCCGAAAAAAGTTAAAGTACAAACGTGCAAGCATACTAACCTAACCCTAGGTAAGGCATGTCAGAGCGAAAGACAGTAAACTCGAATGAGCCAAGAAAGAGCGGTGCGGGGCCGGTCGGAGCGCACCCTTTTCTCGGTGGCTGGCGGGCGAGAGAGTGCTGCGTCGCCGGCATCGGCGTCGAAAGAAGCCGAGCCGAAAAAAGTTAAAGTACAAACGTGCAAGCATACTAACCTAACCCTAGGTAAGGCATGTCAGAGCGAAAGACAGTAATTTCGAATGAGCCAAGAAAGAGCGGTGCGGGGCCGGTCGGAGCGCACCCTTTTCTCGGTGGCTGGCGGGCGAGAGAGTGCTGCGTCGCCGGCATCGGCGTCGAAAGAAGCCGAGCCGAAAAAAGTTAAAGTACAAACGTGCAAGCATACTAACCTAACCCTAGGTAAGGCATGTCAGAGCGAAAGACAGTAATTTCGAATGAGCCAAGAAAGAGCGGTGCGGGGCCGGTCGGAGCGCACCCTTTTCTCGGTGGCTGGCGGGCGAGAGAGTGCTGCGTCGCCGGCATCGGCGTCGAAAGAAGCCGAGCCAAAAAAAGTTAAAGTACAAACGTGCAAGCATACTAACCTAACCCTAGGTAAGGCATGTCAGAGCGAAAGACAGTAAACTCGAATGAGCCATGAAAGAGCGGTGCGGGGCCGGTCGGAGCGCACCCTTTTCTCGGTGGCTGGCGGGCGAGAGAGTGCTGCGTCGCCGGCATCGGCGTCGAAAGAAGCCGAGCCGAAAAAAGTTAAAGTACAAACGTGCAAGCATACTAACCTAACCCTAGGTAAGGCATGTCAGAGCGAAAGACAGTAATTTCGAATGAGCCAAGAAAGAGCGGTGCGGGGCCGGTCGGAGCGCACCCTTTTCTCGGTGGCTGGCGGGCGAGAGAGTGCTGCGTCGCCGGCATCGTCATCGAAAGAAGCCGAGCCGAAAAAAGTTAAAGTACAAACGTGCAAGCATACTAACCTAACCCTAGGTAAAGCATGTCAGAGCGAAAGACAGTAATTTCGAATGAGCCAAGAAAGAGCGGTGCGGGGCCGGTCGAAGCGCACCCTTTTCTCGGTGGCTGGCGGGCGAGAGAGTGCTGCGTCGCCGGCATCGGCGTCGAAAGAAGCCGAGCCGAAAAAAGTTAAAGTACAAACGTGCAAGCATACTAACCTAACCCTAGGTAAGGCATGTCAGAGCGAAAGACAGTAAACTCGAATGAGCCATGAAAGAGCGGTGCGGGGCCGGTCGGAGCGCACCCTTTTCTCGGTGGCTGGCGGGCGAGAGAGTGCTGCGTCGCCGGCATCGGCGTCGAAAGAAGCCGAGCCGAAAAAAGTTAAAGTACAAACGTGCAAGCATACTAACCTAACCCTAGGTAAGGCATGTCAGAGCGAAAGACAGTAATTTCGAATGAGCCAAGAAAGAGCGGTGCGGGGCCGGTCGGAGCGCACCCTTTTCTCGGTGGCTGGCGGGCGAGAGAGTGCTGCGTCGCCGGCATCGGCGTCGAAAGAAGCCGAGCCGAAAAAAGTTAAAGTACAAACGTGCAAGCATACTAACCTAACCCTAGGTAAGGCATGTCAGAGCGAAAGACAGTAATTTCGAATGAGCCAAGAAAGAGCGGTGCGGGGCCGGTCGGAGCGCACCCTTTTCTCGGTGGCTGGCGGGCGAGAGAGTGCTGCGTCGCCGGCATCGGCGTCGAAAGAAGCCGAGCCAAAAAAAGTTAAAGTACAAACGTGCAAGCATACTAACCTAACCCTAGGTAAGGCATGTCAGAGCGAAAGACAGTAAACTCGAATGAGCCATGAAAGAGCGGTGCGGGGCCGGTCGGAGCGCACCCTTTTCTCGGTGGCTGGCGGGCGAGAGAGTGCTGCGTCGCCGGCATTGGCGTCGAAAGAAGCCGAGCCGAAAAAAGTTAAAGTACAAACGCGATGCTAATGAGCGAGCCGTTGTCTCGACTAATATGTAGGGGGCGTTCGATCGAGCGTCTGGCTTGAGCGCTTGTCGGCCTAGCAGAACGGTCGCATTGTTATGCCCGGGTTTTAGGCACCGCTGCAGGCGGCCGGCAGAGCTCTTGTTTGTGCGAAACTGAATGGATCGAGCCCGAGAGAGAGCGAGCAAAGAAAAAACGCAAATCGCTCCGCCTGGCACTGCCGGCGAGAGCGTGGACGTCGCGGCCAGCGACTGTCGAAGCTGAGTACGGCCGCAGGCGATCGCCTCGGTCTTAAACGAATGCGACGAGCACGCGCCGGGCGGCCCAGCAAGGGCCGAGCGCAGCTGTCGCAGCTATCTGGTTGATCCTGCCAGTAGTGATATGCTTGTCTCAAAGATTAAGCCATGCAGGTGCAAGTACGAGTTCTCGTAAAGCGAAACTGCGAATGGCTCATTAAATCAGTCTTGGTTTATTTGGTCTCGTAAGCGAAGTGGATAACTGTGGTAATTCTAGAGCTAATACATGCATTAAGCGCCGACTTCGGGAGGCGCGCTTTTATCAGATCAAAACCGACCGGGTTCGTCCTGTGACGTTTGATGACTCTGGATAACCACGCGGATCGTACGGTCTCTGCACCGACGACGTATCATTCAAGTGTCTGCCCTATCAACTGTCGAAGGTACGCTACGTGCCTACCTTTGTGATAACGGGTAACGGGGAATCAGGGTTCGATTCCGGAGAGGGAGCCTGAGAAACCGCTACCACATCCAAGGAAGGCAGCAGGCGCGCAAATTACCCATTCCCGACACGGGGAGGTAGTGACGAAAAATAACAATACAGGACTCTAACGAGGCCCTGTAATTGGAATGAGTACATCCTAAAACTCTTAACGAGTATCCATTGGAGGGCAAGTCTGGTGCCAGCAGCCGCGGTAATTCCAGCTCCAACAGTGTATGCTAAAGTTGTTGCGGTTGAAAAGCTCGTAGTTGGATTTTGGGCGAGCGCCGCCGGTCCGTCGCAAGGCGTGTCACTGGTTGCGTTCGCCTCACCTTCGGTTCTCCGTCGGTGCTCTTGACTGAGTGTCGGCGGTGGCCGATAAGTTTACTTTGAAAAAATTATTGTGTTCAAAGCAGGCTGTTCGCCTGCATAGTGTTGCATGGAATAATGGAATAGGACCTCGGTTCTATTTTGTTGGTTTTCGGAGCACGAGGTAATGATTAAGAGGGACAGACGGGGGCGTCCGTACTCTGCCGTTAGAGGTGAAATTCTTGGATCGGCGGAAGACGAACTACTGCGAAAGCATTCGCCAAGAATGTTTTCTTTAATCAAGAGCGAAAGTCAGAGGTTCGAAGACGATCAGATACCGTCCTAGTTCTGACTATAAACGATGCCAACTAGCGATCGGGAGGCGTTACCATGACGACCTTTCCGGCAGCTTCCGGGAAACCAAAGTCTTTGGGTTCCGGGGGAAGTATGGTTGCAAAGCTGAAACTTAAAGGAATTGACGGAAGGGCACCACCAGGAGTGGAGCCTGCGGCTTAATTTGACTCAACACGGGGAAACTCACCCGGCCCGGACACAGGTAGGATTGACAGATTGAGAGCTCTTTCTTGATTCTGTGGGTGGTGGTGCATGGCCGTTCTTAGTTGGTGGAGCGATTTGTCTGGTTAATTCCGATAACGAACGAGACTCTGGCATGCTAAATAGTTACGCGACCTTCTCGGTCGGCGTCTAACTTCTTAGAGGGACTAGTGGCGTTTAGCCACACGAGATTGAGCAATAACAGGTCTGTGATGCCCTTAGATGTCCGGGGCCGCACGCGCGCTACACTGAGTGAAGCAGCGAGTGTCTAACCTAGGCC
>NC_135251.1:27799428-27801928 GCF_964204865.1 Styela clava
GTAAGGCATGTCAGAGCGAAAGACAGTAAACTCGAATGAGCCATGAAAGAGCGGTGCGGGGCCGGTCGGAGCGCACCCTTTTCTCGGTGGCTGGCGGGCGAGAGAGTGCTGCGTCGCCGGCATCGGCGTCGAAAGAAGCCGAGCCGAAAAAAGTTAAAGTACAAACGTGCAAGCATACTAACCTAACCCTAGGTAAGGCATGTCAGAGCGAAAGACAGTAATTTCGAATGAGCCAAGAAAGAGCGGTGCGGGGCCGGTCGGAGCGCACCCTTTTCTCGGTGGCTGGCGGGCGAGAGAGTGCTGCGTCGCCGGCATCGGCGTCGAAAGAAGCCGAGCCAAAAAAAGTTAAAGTACAAACGTGCAAGCATACTAACCTAACCCTAGGTAAGGCATGTCAGAGCGAAAGACAGTAATTTCGAATGAGCCAAGAAAGAGCGGTGCGGGGCCGGTCGAAGCGCACCCTTTTCTCGGTGGCTGGCGGGCGAGAGAGTGCTGCGTCGCCGGCATCGGCGTCGAAAGAAGCCGAGCCAAAAAAAGTTAAAGTACAAACGTGGAAGCATACTAACCTAACCCTAGGTAAGGCATGTCAGAGCGAAAGACAGTAAACTCGAATGAGCCATGAAAGAGCGGTGCGGGGCCGGTCGGAGCGCACCCTTTTCTCGGTGGCTGGCGGGCGAGAGAGTGCTGCGTCGCCGGCATCGGCGTCGAAAGAAGCCTAGCCGAAAAAAGTTAAAGTACAAACGTGCAAGCATACTAACCTAACCCTAGGTAAGGCATGTCAGAGCGAAAGACAGTAATTTCGAATGAGCCAAGAAAGAGCGGTGCGGGGCCGGTCGGAGCGCACCCTTTTCTCGGTGGCTGGCGGGCGAGAGAGTGCTGCGTCGCCGGCATCGGCGTCGAAAGAAGCAGAGCCAAAAAAAGTTAAAGTACAAACGTGCAAGCATACTAACCTAACCCTAGGTAAGGCATGTCAGAGCGAAAGACAGTAAACTCGAATGAGCCATGAAAGAGCGGTGCGGGGCCGGTCGGAGCGCACCCTTTTCTCGGTGGCTGGCGGGCGAGAGAGTGCTGCGTCGCCGGCATCGGCGTCGAAAGAAGCCGAGCCGAAAAAAGTTAAAGTACAAACGCGATGCTAATGAGCGAGCCGTTGTCTCGACTAATATGTAGGGGGCGTTCGATCGAGCGTCTGGCTTGAGCGCTTGTCGGCCTAGCAGAACGGTCGCATTGTTATGCCCGGGTTTTAGGCACCGCTGCAGGCGGCCGGCAGAGCTCTTGTTTGTGCGAAACTGAATGGATCGAGCCCGAGAGAGGGCGAGCAAAGAAAAAACGCAAATCGCTCCGCCTGGCACTGCCGGCGAGAGCGTGGACGTCGCGGCCAGCGACTGTCGAAGCTGAGTACGGCCGCAGGCGATCGCCTCGGTCTTAAACGAATGCGACGAGCACGCGCCGGGCGGCCCAGCAAGGGCCGAGCGCAGCTGTCGCAGCTATCTGGTTGATCCTGCCAGTAGTGATATGCTTGTCTCAAAGATTAAGCCATGCAGGTGCAAGTACGAGTTCTCGTAAAGCGAAACTGCGAATGGCTCATTAAATCAGTCTTGGTTTATTTGGTCTCGTAAGCGAAGTGGATAACTGTGGTAATTCTAGAGCTAATACATGCATTAAGCGCCGACTTCGGGAGGCGCGCTTTTATCAGATCAAAACCGACCGGGTTCGTCCTGTGACGTTTGATGACTCTGGATAATCACGCGGATCGTACGGTCTCTGCACCGACGACGTATCATTCAAGTGTCTGCCCTATCAACTGTCGAAGGTACGCTACGTGCCTACCTTTGTGATAACGGGTAACGGGGAATCAGGGTTCGATTCCGGAGAGGGAGCCTGAGAAACGGCTACCACATCCAAGGAAGGCAGCAGGCGCGCAAATTACCCATTCCCGACACGGGGAGGTAGTGACGAAAAATAACAATACAGGACTCTAACGAGGCCCTGTAATTGGAATGAGTACATCCTAAAACTCTTAACGAGTATCCATTGGAGGGCAAGTCTGGTGCCAGCAGCCGCGGTAATTCCAGCTCCAACAGTGTATGCTAAAGTTGTTGCGGTTGAAAAGCTCGTAGTTGGATTTTGGGCGAGCGCCGCCGGTCCGTCGCAAGGCGTGTCACTGGTTGCGTTCGCCTCACCTTCGGTTCTCCGTCGGTGCTCTTGACTGAGTGTCGGCGGTGGCCGATAAGTTTACTTTGAAAAAATTAGAGTGTTCAAAGCAGGCTGTTCGCCTGCATAGTGTTGCATGGAATAATGGAATAGGACCTCGGTTCTATTTTGTTGGTTTTCGGAGCACGAGGTAATGATTAAGAGGGACAGACGGGGGCGTCCGTACTCTGCCGTTAGAGGTGAAATTCTTGGATCGGCGGAAGACGAACTACTGCGAAAGCATTCGCCAAGAATGTTTTCTTTAATCAAGAGCGAAAGTCAGAGGTTCGAAGACGATCAGATACCGTCC
>NC_135251.1:27809428-27814428 GCF_964204865.1 Styela clava
TCGAATGAGCCAAGAAAGAGCGGTGCGGGGCCGGTCGGAGCGCACCCTTTTCTCGGTGGCTGGCGGGCGAGAGAGTGCTGCGTCGCCGGCATCGGCGTCGAAAGAAGCCGAGCCAAAAAAAGTTAAAGTACAAACGTGCAAGCATACTAACCTAACCCTAGGTAAGGCATGTCAGAGCGAAAGACAGTAAACTCGAATGAGCCATGAAAGAGCGGTGCGGGGCCGGTCGGAGCGCACCCTTTTCTCGGTGGCTGGCGGGCGAGAGAGTGCTGCGTCGCCGGCATCGGCGTCGAAAGAAGCCGAGCCGAAAAAAGTTAAAGTACAAACGTGCAAGCATACTAACCTAACCCTAGGTAAGGCATGTCAGAGCGAAAGACAGTAATTTCGAATGAGCCAAGAAAGAGCGGTGCGGGGCCGGTCGGAGCGCACCCTTTTCTCGGTGGCTGGCGGGCGAGAGAGTGCTGCGTCGCCGGCATCGGCGTCGAAAGAAGCCGAGCCAAAAAAAGTTAAAGTACAAACGTGCAAGCATACTAACCTAACCCTAGGTAAGGCATGTCAGAGCGAAAGACAGTAATTTCGAATGAGCCAAGAAAGAGCGGTGCGGGGCCGGTCGAAGCGCACCCTTTTCTCGGTGGCTGGCGGGCGAGAGAGTGCTGCGTCGCCGGCATCGGCGTCGAAAGAAGCCGAGCCAAAAAAAGTTAAAGTACAAACGTGCAAGCATACTAACCTAACCCTAGGTAAGGCATGTCAGAGCGAAAGACAGTAAACTCGAATGAGCCATGAAAGAGCGGTGCGGGGCCGGTCGGAGCGCACCCTTTTCTCGGTGGCTGGCGGGCGAGAGAGTGCTGCGTCGCCGGCATCGGCGTCGAAAGAAGCCGAGCCGAAAAAAGTTAAAGTACAAACGTGCAAGCATACTAACCTAACCCTAGGTAAGGCATGTCAGAGCGAAAGACAGTAATTTCGAATGAGCCAAGAAAGAGCGGTGCGGGGCCGGTCGGAGCGCACCCTTTTCTCGGTGGCTGGCGGGCGAGAGAGTGCTGCGTCGCCGGCATCGGCGTCGAAAGAAGCCGAGCCGAAAAAAGTTAAAGTACAAACGTGCAAGCATACTAACCTAACCCTAGGTAAGGCATGTCAGAGCGAAAGACAGTAATTTCGAATGAGCCAAGAAAGAGCGGTGCGGGGCCGGTCGGAGCGCACCCTTTTCTCGGTGGCTGGCGGGCGAGAGAGTGCTGCGTCGCCGGCATCGGCGTCGAAAGAAGCCGAGCCAAAAAAAGTTAAAGTACAAACGTGCAAGCATACTAACCTAACCCTAGGTAAGGCATGTCAGAGCGAAAGACAGTAAACTCGAATGAGCCATGAAAGAGCGGTGCGGGGCCGGTCGGAGCGCACCCTTTTCTCGGTGGCTGGCGGGCGAGAGAGTGCTGCTTCGCCGGCATCGGCGTCGAAAGAAGCCGAGCCGAAAAAAGTTAAAGTACAAACGCGATGCTAATGAGCGAGCCGTTGTCTCGACTAATATGTAGGGGGCGTTCGATCGAGCGTCTGGCTTGAGCGCTTGTCGGCCTAGCAGAACGGTCGCATTGTTATGCCCGGGTTTTAGGCACCGCTGCAGGCGGCCGGCAGAGCTCTTGTTTGTGCGAAACTGAATGGATCGAGCCCGAGAGAGGGCGAGCAAAGAAAAAACGCAAATCGCTCCGCCTGGCACTGCCGGCGAGAGCGTGGACGTCGCGGCCAGCGACTGTCGAAGCTGAGTACGGCCGCAGGCGATCGCCTCGGTCTTAAACGAATGCGACGAGCACGCGCCGGGCGGCCCAGCAAGGGCCGAGCGCAGCTGTCGCAGCTATCTGGTTGATCCTGCCAGTAGTGATATGCTTGTCTCAAAGATTAAGCCATGCAGGTGCAAGTACGAGTTCTCGTAAAGCGAAACTGCGAATGGCTCATTAAATCAGTCTTGGTTTATTTGGTCTCGTAAGCGAAGTGGATAACTGTGGTAATTCTAGAGCTAATACATGCATTAAGCGCCGACTTCGGGAGGCGCGCTTTTATCAGATCAAAACCGACCGGGTTCGTCCTGTGACGTTTGATGACTCTGGATAACCACGCGGATCGTACGGTCTCTGCACCGACGACGTATCATTCAAGTGTCTGCCCTATCAACTGTCGAAGGTACGCTACGTGCCTACCTTTGTGATAACGGGTAACGGGGAATCAGGGTTCGATTCCGGAGAGGGAGCCTGAGAAACGGCTACCACATCCAAGGAAGGCAGCAGGCGCGCAAATTACCCATTCCCGACACGGGGAGGTAGTGACGAAAAATAACAATACAGGACTCTAACGAGGCCCTGTAATTGGAATGAGTAAATCCTAAAACTCTTAACGAGTATCCATTGGAGGGCAAGTCTGGTGCCAGCAGCCGCGGTAATTCCAGCTCCAACAGTGTATGCTAAAGTTGTTGCGGTTGAAAAGCTCGTAGTTGGATTTTGGGCGAGCGCCGCCGGTCCGTCGCAAGGCGTGTCACTGGTTGCGTTCGCCTCACCTTCGGTTCTCCGTCGGTGCTCTTGACTGAGTGTCGGCGGTGGCCGATAAGTTTACTTTGAAAAAATTAGAGTGTTCAAAGCAGGCTGTTCGCCTGCATAGTGTTGCATGGAATAATGGAATAGGACCTCGGTTCTATTTTGTTGGTTTTCGGAGCACGAGGTAATGATTAAGAGGGACAGACGGGGGCGTCCGTACTCTGCCGTTAGAGGTGAAATTCTTGGATCGGCGGAAGACGAACTACTGCGAAAGCATTCGCCAAGAATGTTTTCTTTAATCAAGAGCGAAAGTCAGAGGTTGGAAGACGATCAGATACCGTCCTAGTTCTGACTATAAACGATGCCAACTAGCGATCGGGAGGCGTTACCATGACGACCTTTCCGGCAGCTTCCGGGAAACCAAAGTCTTTGGGTTCCGGGGGAAGTATGGTTGCAAAGCTGAAACTTAAAGGAATTGACGGAAGGGCACCACCAGGAGTGGAGCCTGCGGCTTAATTTGACTCAACACGGGGAAACTCACCCGGCCCGGACACAGGTAGGATTGACAGATTGAGAGCTCTTTCTTGATTCTGTGGGTGGTGGTGCATGGCCGTTCTTAGTTGGTGGAGCGATTTGTCTGGTTAATTCCGATAACGAACGAGACTCTGGCATGCTAAATAGTTACGCGACCTTCTCGGTCGGCGTCTAACTTCTTAGAGGGACTAGTGGCGTTTAGCCACACGAGATTGAGCAATAACAGGTCTGTGATGCCCTTAGATGTCCGGGGCCGCACGCGCGCTACACTGAGTGAAGCAGCGAGTGTCTAACCTAGGCCGAAAGGTCCGGGTAACCCGTTGAACCTCATTCGTGATTGGGATAGGGACTTGCAATTGTTTCCCTTGAACGAGGAATTCCCAGTAAGCGCAAGTCATCAACTTGCGTTGATTACGTCCCTGCCCTTTGTACACACCGCCCGTCGCTACTACCGATTGAATGGTTTAGTGAGATCCTTGGATCGGTCCCGTCGCGGCTGGCAACGGCCGCGTCGGCGTGTCGAGAAGACGATCAAACTTGATCATTTAGAGGAAGTAAAAGTCGTAACAAGGTTTCCGTAGGTGAACCTGCGGAAGGATCATTACCGAAAGTGGTGGTAGGCCCCGGCCGACCGCGCACTTAATTGTCTTTGGGTGCCGCCGAGAGGGCGGCCGTCAATCGGGGTTCCGCCCCGTGCGACACGCGTAACACGTTGGCATAGCAAGGCAGCCGAGTGCGATGGTGGCTTCTGGGCACCGCGCTCGATGTGCCGCCGGCCCAGCCCGGCGGTCGCTCGGCGCCGTTTGTTGGTGTTTTTGTGCAGTTGTTGTCGGTGGTGGTTTTGTGGTCGATCCCACAGTGTGACGTCCGCGCGCTTCGGCGCCGGGCGAAACGTCGAGGACGACTCTTAACGGTGGATCACTCGGCTCGCGAGTCGATGAAGGACGCAGCCAAGTGCGAGAAGTAATGTGAATTGCAGAACACATTGAACGTCGACCTTCTGAACGCGAATTGCGGTCTCGGGTCAATCCCGGGACCGCGTCTGCCTCAGGGTCGCGTTCGTCCTCACCCGAGGGCCGTCGCCTGGCCTCTGCGAAGACGGCCGGGCGTCGCCCCAAGTTGAAGCGGTCGCCGAGCTTTCTCGGCGCGACCGCGTGTCCCGTACACCGCCGGCCCCTCGACGTGTTCAACTACGTTTGAGGGGCGGGTCCAGGTCGGTCGGTCCGGTCACGAGATCAAGACCGACCGTGGGCCAAGGCGGCGACGGTACGCGCTCGGTCGGCGCCGGCGGCGACGACTTGCGATGCCAGCGGGCCGTGTAAGAAGCGGCCCGCTTGACACATACGACCTGAGTTCAGGCGAGAGCACCCGCTGAATTTAAGCATATTATTAAGCGGAGGAAAAGAAACCAACAGGGATTCCTTGAGTAACGGCGAGTGAACCGGGAAGAGTCCAGCGTCGAATCTGCGCGCTTTTCGAGCGCGCCGAGTTGTGACGTACGGAAGTCCCAGTGCGGCTAACGGCGAGCGCCGGTGTCCTTCTGATCGAGGCCTCGTCCCAGGGCGGGTGTTAGGCCCATAGGGGCGCTTGCCTTGGCCGCTTCGGGTCTTCTCGGAGACGGGTTGTTTGGGAATGCAGCCCAAAGCGGGTGGTAAACTCCACCTAAGACTAAATACGGTCGCGAGACCGATAGCGGACAAGTACCGTGAGGGAAAGTTGAAAAGCACTTTGAAGAGAGAGTTCAAGAGTACGTGAAACCGTTGAGAGGCAAACGGGAGGGCCCGTCAGGTCGCCGGCTCGCTTTCAGTTGGGTGCGGAGGCGCGCCGTCTCGGTTCGCGGACGCTTAAGGCGCCGCTGCCGAGTCGGCTCGCGCACCGTCTCAGCGCACTAGCGACCGGCGCGGGTCACGACCGGTTTGCCGTCGGTCTAAGTCCCCGCGCGAAGGTGGCCTCCGC
>NC_135251.1:27819428-27824428 GCF_964204865.1 Styela clava
CGCCGGCATCGGCGTCGAAAGAAGCCGAGCCGAAAAAAGTTAAAGTACAAACGTGCAAGCATACTAACCTAACCCTAGGTAAGGCATGTCAGAGCGAAAGACAGTAATTTCGAATGAGCCAAGAAAGAGCGGTGCGGGGCCGGTCGGAGCGCACCCTTTTCTCGGTGGCTGGCGGGCGAGAGAGTGCTGCGTCGCCGGCATCGGCGTCGAAAGAAGCCGAGCCGAAAAAAGTTAAAGTAAAAACGTGCAAGCATACTAACCTAACCCTAGGTAAGGCATGTCAGAGCGAAAGACAGTAATTTCGAATGAGCCAAGAAAGAGCGGTGCGGGGCCGGTCGGAGCGCACCCTTTTCTCGGTGGCTGGCGGGCGAGAGAGTGCTGCGTCGCCGGCATCGGCGTCGAAAGAAGCCGAGCCGAAAAAAGTTAAAGTACAAACGTGCAAGCATACTAACCTAACCCTAGGTAAGGCATGTCAGAGCGAAAGACAGTAAACTCGAATGAGCCAAGAAAGAGCGGTGCGGGGCCGGTCGGAGCGCACCCTTTTCTCGGTGGCTGGCGGGCGAGAGAGTGCTGCGTCGCCGGCATCGGCGTCGAAAGAAGCCGAGCCGAAAAAAGTTAAAGTACAAACGTGCAAGCATACTAACCTAACCCTAGGTAAGGCATGTCCGAGCGAAAGACAGTAATTTCGAATGAGCCAAGAAAGAGCGGTGCGGGGCCGGTCGGAGCGCACCCTTTTCTCGGTGGCTGGCGGGCGAGAGAGTGCTGCGTCGCCGGCATCGGCGTCGAAAGAAGCCGAGCCGAAAAAAGTTAAAGTACAAACGTGCAAGCATACTAACCTAACCCTAGGTAAGGCATGTCAGAGCGAAAGACAGTAATTTCGAATGAGCCAAGAAAGAGCGGTGCGGGGCCGGTCGGAGCGCACCCTTTTCTCGGTGGCTGGCGGGCGAGAGAGTGCTGCGTCGCCGGCATCGGCGTCGAAAGAAGCCGAGCCGAAAAAAGTTAAGGTACAAACGTGCAAGCATACTAACCTAACCCTAGGTAAGGCATGTCAGAGCGAAAGACAGTAATTTCGAATGAGCCAAGAAAGAGCGGTGCGGGGCCGGTCGGAGCGCACCCTTTTCTCGGTGGCTGGCGGGCGAGAGAGTGCTGCGTCGCCGGCATCGGCGTCGAAAGAAGCCGAGCCAAAAAAAGTTAAAGTACAAACGTGCAAGCATACTAACCTAACCCTAGGTAAGGCATGTCAGAGCGGAAGACAGTAATTTCGAATGAGCCATGAAAGAGCGGTGCGGGGCCGGTCGAAGCGCACCCTTTTCTCGGTGGCTGGCGGGCGAGAGAGTGCTGCGTCGCCGGCATCGGCGTCGAAAGAAGCCGAGCCAAAAAAAGTTAAAGTACAAACGTGCAAGCATACTAACCTAACCCTAGGTAAGGCATGTCAGAGCGAAAGACAGTAAACTCGAATGAGCCATGAAAGAGCGGTGCGGGGCCGGTCGGAGCGCACCCTTTTCTCGGTGGCTGGCGGGCGAGAGAGTGCTGCGTCGCCGGCATCGGCGTCGAAAGAAGCCGAGCCGAAAAAAGTTAAAGTAAAAACGTGCAAGCATACTAACCTAACCCTAGGTAAGGCATGTCAGAGCGAAAGACAGTAATTTCGAATGAGCCAAGAAAGAGCGGTGCGGGGCCGGTCGGAGCGCACCCTTTTCTCGGTGGCTGGCGGGCGAGAGAGGGCTGCGTCTCCGGCATCGGCGTCGAAAGAAGCCGAGCCGAAAAAAGTTAAAGTACAAACGTGCAAGCATACTAACCTAACCCTAGGTAAGGCATGTCAGAGCGAAAGACAGTAATTTCGAATGAGCCAAGAAAGAGCGGTGCGGGGCCGGTCGAAGCGCACCCTTTTCTCGGTGGCTGGCGGGCGAGAGAGTGCTGCGTCGCCGGCATCGGCGTCGAAAGAAGCCGAGCCAAAAAAAGTTAAAGTACAAACGTGCAAGCATACTAACCTAACCCTAGGTAAGGCATGTCAGAGCGAAAGACAGTAAACTCGAATGAGCCATGAAAGAGCGGTGCGGGGCCGGTCGGAGCGCACCCTTTTCTCGGTGGCTGGCGGGCGAGAGAGTGCTGCGTCGCCGGCATCGGCGTCGAAAGAAGCCGAGCCGAAAAAAGTTAAAGTACAAACTTGCAAGCATACTAACCTAACCCTAGGTAAGGCATGTCAGAGCGAAAGACAGTAATTTCGAATGAGCCATGAAAGAGCGGTGCGGGGCCGGTCGGAGCGCACCCTTTTCTCGGTGGCTGGCGGGCGAGAGAGTGCTGCGTCGCCGGCATCGGCGTCGAAAGAAGCCGAGCCGAAAAAAGTTAAAGTACAAACGTGCAAGCATACTAACCTAACCCTAGGTAAGGCATGTCAGAGCGAAAGACAGTAATTTCGAATGAGCCAAGAAAGAGCGGTGCGGGGCCGGTCGGAGCGCACCCTTTTCTCGGTGGCTGGCGGGCGAGAGAGTGCTGCGTCGCCGGCATCGGCGTCGAAAGAAGCCGAGCCAAAAAAAGTTAAAGTACAAACGTGCAAGCATACTAACCTAACCCTAGGTAAGGCATGTCAGAGCGAAAGACAGTAAACTCGAATGAGCCATGAAAGAGCGGTGCGGGGCCGGTCGGAGCGCACCCTTTTCTCGGTGGCTGGCGGGCGAGAGAGTGCTGCGTCGCCGGCATCGGCGTCGAAAGAAGCCGAGCCGAAAAAAGTTAAAGTACAAACGCGATGCTAATGAGCGAGCCGTTGTCTCGACTAATATGTAGGGGGCGTTCGATCGAGCGTCTGGCTTGAGCGCTTGTCGGCCTAGCAGAACGGTCGCATTGTTATGCCCGGGTTTTAGGCACCGCTGCAGGCGGCCGGCAGAGCTCTTGTTTGTGCGAAACTGAATGGATCGAGCCCGAGAGAGGGCGAGCAAAGAAAAAACGCAAATCGCTCCGCCTGGCACTGCCGGCGAGAGCGTGGACGTCGCGGCCAGCGACTGTCGAAGCTGAGTACGGCCGCAGGCGATCGCCTCGGTCTTAAACGAATGCGACGAGCACGCGCCGGGCGGCCCAGCAAGGGCCGAGCGCAGCTGTCGCAGCTATCTGGTTGATCCTGCCAGTAGTGATATGCTTGTCTCAAAGATTAAGCCATGCAGGTGCAAGTACGAGTTCTCGTAAAGCGAAACTGCGAATGGCTCATTAAATCAGTCTTGGTTTATTTGGTCTCGTAAGCGAAGTGGATAACTGTGGTAATTCTAGAGCTAATACATGCATTAAGCGCCGACTTCGGGAGGCGCGCTTTTATCAGATCAAAACCGACCGGGTTCGTCCTGTGACGTTTGATGACTCTGGATAACCACGCGGATCGTACGGTCTCTGCACCGACGACGTATCATTCAAGTGTCTGCCCTATCAACTGTCGAAGGTACGCTACGTGCCTACCTTTGTGATAACGGGTAACGGGGAATCAGGGTTCGATTCCGGAGAGGGAGCCTGAGAAACGGCTACCACATCCAAGGAAGGCAGCAGGCGCGCAAATTACCCATTCCCGACACGGGGAGGTAGTGACGAAAAATAACAATACAGGACTCTAACGAGGCCCTGTAATTGGAATGAGTACATCCTAAAACTCTTAACGAGTATCCATTGGAGGGCAAGTCTGGTGCCAGCAGCCGCGGTAATTCCAGCTCCAACAGTGTATGCTAAAGTTGTTGCGGTTGAAAAGCTCGTAGTTGGATTTTGGGCGAGCGCCGCCGGTCCGTCGCAAGGCGTGTCACTGGTTGCGTTCGCCTCACCTTCGGTTCTCCGTCGGTGCTCTTGACTGAGTGTCGGCGGTGGCCGATAAGTTTACTTTGAAAAAATTAGAGTGTTCAAAGCAGGCTGTTCGCCTGCATAGTGTTGCATGGAATAATGGAATAGGACCTCGGTTCTATTTTGTTGGTTTTCGGAGCACGAGGTAATGATTAAGAGGGACAGACGGGGGCGTCCGTACTCTGCCGTTAGAGGTGAAATTCTTGGATCGGCGGAAGACGAACTACTGCGAAAGCATTCGCCAAGAATGTTTTCTTTAATCAAGAGCGAAAGTCAGAGGTTCGAAGACGATCAGATACCGTCCTAGTTCTGACTATAAACGATGCCAACTAGCGATCGGGAGGCGTTACCATGACGACCTTTCCGGCAGCTTCCGGGAAACCAAAGTCTTTGGGTTCCGGGGGAAGTATGGTTGCAAAGCTGAAACTTAAAGGAATTGACGGAAGGGCACCACCAGGAGTGGAGCCTGCGGCTTAATTTGACTCAACACGGGGAAACTCACCCGGCCCGGACACAGGTAGGATTGACAGATTGAGAGCTCTTTCTTGATTCTGTGGGTGGTGGTGCATGGCCGTTCTTAGTTGGTGGAGCGATTTGTCTGGTTAATTCCGATAACGAACGAGACTCTGGCATGCTAAATAGTTACGCGACCTTCTCGGTCGGCGTCTAACTTCTTAGAGGGACTAGTGGCGTTTAGCCACACGAGATTGAGCAATAACAGGTCTGTGATGCCCTTAGATGTCCGGGGCCGCACGCGCGCTACACTGAGTGAAGCAGCGAGTGTCTAACCTAGGCCGAAAGGTCCGGGTAACCCGTTGAACCTCATTCGTGATTGGGATAGGGACTTGCAATTGTTTCCCTTGAACGAGGAATTCCCAGTAAGCGCAAGTCATCAACTTGCGTTGATTACGTCCCTGCCCTTTGTACACACCGCCCGTCGCTACTACCGATTGAATGGTTTAGTGAGATCCTTGGATCGGCCCCGTCGCGGCTGGCAACGGCCGCGTCGGCGTGTCGAGAAGACGATCAAACTTGATCATTTAGAGGAAGTAAAAGTCGTAACAAGGTTTCCGTAGGTGAACCTGCGGAAGGATCATTACCGAAAGTGGTGGTAGGCCCCGGCCGACCGCGCACTTAATTGTCTTTGGGTGCCGCCGAGAGGGCGGCCGTCAATCGGGGTTCCGCCCCGT
>NC_135251.1:27831928-27834428 GCF_964204865.1 Styela clava
CAGAGCGAAAGACAGTAATTTCGAATGAGCCAAGAAAGAGCGGTGCGGGGCCGGTCGAAGCGCACCCTTTTCTCGGTGGCTGGCGGGCGAGAGAGTGCTGCGTCGCCGGCATCGGCGTCGAAAGAAGCCGAGCCAAAAAAAGTTAAAGTACAAACGTGCAAGCATACTAACCTAACCCTAGGTAAGGCATGTCAGAGCGAAAGACAGTAAACTCGAATGAGCCATGAAAGAGCGGTGCGGGGCCGGTCGGAGCGCACCCTTTTCTCGGTGGCTGGCGGGCGAGAGAGTGCTGCGTCGCCGGCATCGGCGTCGAAAGAAGCCGAGCCGAAAAAAGTTAAAGTACAAACGTGCAAGCATACTAACCTAACCCTAGGTAAGGCATGTCAGAGCGAAAGACAGTAATTTCGAATGAGCCAAGAAAGAGCGGTGCGGGGCCGGTCGGAGCGCACCCTTTTCTCGGTGGCTGGCGGGCGAGAGAGTGCTGCGTCGCCGGCATCGGCGTCGAAAGAAGCCGAGCCAAAAAAAGTTAAAGTACAAACGTGCAAGCATACTAACCTAACCCTAGGTAAGGCATGTCAGAGCGAAAGACAGTAAACTCGAATGAGCCATGAAAGAGCGGTGCGGGGCCGGTCGGAGCGCACCCTTTTCTCGGTGGCTGGCGGGCGAGAGAGTGCTGCGTCGCCGGCATCGGCGTCGAAAGAAGCCGAGCCGAAAAAAGTTAAAGTACAAACGCGATGCTAATGAGCGAGCCGTTGTCTCGACTAATATGTAGGGGGCGTTCGATCGAGCGTCTGGCTTGAGCGCTTGTCGGCCTAGCAGAACGGTCGCATTGTTATGCCCGGGTTTTAGGCACCGCTGCAGGCGGCCGGCAGAGCTCTTGTTTGTGCGAAACTGAATGGATCGAGCCCGAGAGAGGGCGAGCAAAGAAAAAACGCAAATCGCTCCGCCTGGCACTGCCGGCGAGAGCGTGGACGTCGCGGCCAGCGACTGTCGAAGCTGAGTACGGCCGCAGGCGATCGCCTCGGTCTTAAACGAATGCGACGAGCACGCGCCGGGCGGCCCAGCAAGGGCCGAGCGCAGCTGTCGCAGCTATCTGGTTGATCCTGCCAGTAGTGATATGCTTGTCTCAAAGATTAAGCCATGCAGGTGCAAGTACGAGTTCTCGTAAAGCGAAACTGCGAATGGCTCATTAAATCAGTCTTGGTTTATTTGGTCTCGTAAGCGAAGTGGATAACTGTGGTAATTCTAGAGCTAATACATGCATTAAGCGCCGACTTCGGGAGGCGCGCTTTTATCAGATCAAAACCGACCGGGTTCGTCCTGTGACGTTTGATGACTCTGGATAACCACGCGGATCGTACGGTCTCTGCACCGACGACGTATCATTCAAGTGTCTGCCCTATCAACTGTCGAAGGTACGCTACGTGCCTACCTTTGTGATAACGGGTAACGGGGAATCAGGGTTCGATTCCGGAGAGGGAGCCTGAGAAACGGCTACCACATCCAAGGAAGGCAGCAGGCGCGCAAATTACCCATTCCCGACACGGGGAGGTAGTGACGAAAAATAACAATACAGGACTCTAACGAGGCCCTGTAATTGGAATGAGTACATCCTAAAACTCTTAACGAGTATCCATTGGAGGGCAAGTCTGGTGCCAGCAGCCGCGGTAATTCCAGCTCCAACAGTGTATGCTAAAGTTGTTGCGGTTGAAAAGCTCGTAGTTGGATTTTGGGCGAGCGCCGCCGGTCCGTCGCAAGGCGTGTCACTGGTTGCGTTCGCCTCACCTTCGGTTCTCCGTCGGTGCTCTTGACTGAGTGTCGGCGGTGGCCGATAAGTTTACTTTGAAAAAATTAGAGTGTTCAAAGCAGGCTGTTCGCCTGCATAGTGTTGCATGGAATAATGGAATAGGACCTCGGTTCTATTTTGTTGGTTTTCGGAGCACGAGGTAATGATTAAGAGGGACAGACGGGGGCGTCCGTACTCTGCCGTTAGAGGTGAAATTCTTGGATCGGCGGAAGACGAACTACTGCGAAAGCATTCGCCAAGAATGTATTCTTTAATCAAGAGCGAAAGTCAGAGGTTCGAAGACGATCAGATACCGTCCTAGTTCTGACTATAAACGATGCCAACTAGAGATCGGGAGGCGTTACCATGACGACCTTTCCGGCAGCTTCCGGGAAACCAAAGTCTTTGGGTTCCGGGGGAAGTATGGTTGCAAAGCTGAAACTTAAAGGAATTGACGGAAGGGCACCACCAGGAGTGGAGCCTGCGGCTTAATTTGACTCAACACGGGGAAACTCACCCGGCCCGGACACAGGTAGGATTGACAGATTGAGAGCTCTTTCTTGATTCTGTGGGTGGTGGTGCATGGCCGTTCTTAGTTGGTGGAGCGATTTGTCTGGTTAATTCCGATAACGAACGAGACTCTGGCATGCTAAATAGTTACGCGACCTTCTCGGTCGGCGTCTAACTTCTTAGAGGGACTAGTGGCGTTTAGCC
>NC_135251.1:27841928-27844428 GCF_964204865.1 Styela clava
GCGGGCGAGAGAGTGCTGCGTCGCCGGCATCGGCGTCGAAAGAAGCCGAGCCGAAAAAAGTTGTACAAACGTGCAAGCATACTAACCTAACCCTAGGTAAGGCATGTCAGAGCGAAAGACAGTAATTTCGAATGAGCCAAGGAAGAGCGGTGCGGGGCCGGTCGGAGCGCATCCTTTTCTCGGTGGCTGGCGGGCGAGAGAGTGCTGCGTCGCCGGCATCGGCGTCGAAAGAAGCCGAGCCGAAAAAAGTTAAAGTACAAACGTGCAAGCATACTAACCTAACCCTAGGTAAGGCATGTCAGAGCGAAAGACAGTAATTTCGAATGAGCCAAGAAAGAGCGGTGCGGGGCCGGTCGGAGCGCACCCTTTTCTCGGTGGCTGGCGGGCGAGAGAGTGCTGCGTCGCCGGCATCGGCGTTGAAAGAAGCCGAGCCGAAAAAAGTTAAAGTACAAACGTGCAAGCATACTAACCTAACCCTAGGTAAGGCATGTCAGAGCGAAAGACAGTAATTTCGAATGAGCCAAGAAAGAGCGGTGCGGGGCCGGTCGGAGCGCACCCTTTTCTCGGTGGCTGGCGGGCGAGAGAGTGCTGCGTCGCCGGCATCGGCGTCGAAAGAAGCCGAGCCGAAAAAAGTTAAAGTACAAACGTGCAAGCATACTAACCTAACCCTAGGTAAGGCATGTCAGAGCGAAAGACAGTAATTTCGAATGAGCCAAGAAAGAGCGGTGCGGGGCCGGTCGGAGCGCACCCTTTTCTCGGTGGCTGGCGGGCGAGAGAGTGCTGCGTCGCCGGCATCGGCGTCGAAAGAAGCCGAGCCAAAAAAAGTTAAAGTACAAACGTGCAAGCATACTAACCTAACCCTAGGTAAGGCATGTCAGAGCGAAAGACAGTAATTTCGAATGAGCCAAGAAAGAGCGGTGCGGGGCCGGTCGAAGCGCACCCTTTTCTCGGTGGCTGGCGGGCGAGAGAGTGCTGCGTCGCCGGCATCGGCGTCGAAAGAAGCCGAGCCAAAAAAAGTTAAAGTACAAACGTGCAAGCATACTAACCTAACCCTAGGTAAGGCATGTCAGAGCGAAAGACAGTAAACTCGAATGAGCCATGAAAGAGCGGTGCGGGGCCGGTCGGAGCGCACCCTTTTCTCGGTGGCTGGCGGGCGAGAGAGTGCTGCGTCGCCGGCATCGGCGTCGAAAGAAGCCGAGCCGAAAAAAGTTAAAGTACAAACGTGCAAGCATACTAACCTAACCCTAGGTAAGGCATGTCAGAGCGAAAGACAGTAATTTTGAATGAGCCAAGAAAGAGCGGTGCGGGGCCGGTCGGAGCGCACCCTTTTCTCGGTGGCTGGCGGGCGAGAGAGTGCTGCGTCGCCGGCATCGGCGTCGAAAGAAGCCGAGCCGAAAAAAGTTAAAGTACAAACGTGCAAGCATACTAGCCTAACCCTAGGTAAGGCATGTCAGAGCGAAAGACAGTAATTTCGAATGAGCCAAGAAAGAGCGGTGCGGGGCCGGTCGGAGCGCACCCTTTTCTCGGTGGCTGGCGGGCGAGAGAGTGCTGCGTCGCCGGCATCGGCGTCGAAAGAAGCCGAGCCAAAAAAAGTTAAAGTACAAACGTGCAAGCATACTAACCTAACCCTAGGTAAGGCATGTCAGAGCGAAAGACAGTAAACTCGAATGAGCCATGAAAGAGCGGTGCGGGGCCGGTCGGAGCGCACCCTTTTCTCGGTGGCTGGCGGGCGAGAGAGTGCTGCGTCGCCGGCATCGGCGTCGAAAGAAGCCGAGCCGAAAAAAGTTAAAGTACAAACGCGATGCTAATGAGCGAGCCGTTGTCTCGACTAATATGTAGGGGGCGTTCGATCGAGCGTCTGGCTTGAGCGCTTGTCGGCCTAGCAGAACGGTCGCATTGTTATGCCCGGGTTTTAGGCACCGCTGCAGGCGGCCGGAAGAGCTCTTGTTTGTGCGAAACTGAATGGATCGAGCCCGAGAGAGGGCGAGCAAAGAAAAAACGCAAATCGCTCCGCCTGGCACTGCCGGCGAGAGCGTGGACGTCGCGGCCAGCCACTGTCGAAGCTGAGTACGGCCGCAGGCGATCGCCTCGGTCTTAAACGAATGCGACGAGCACGCGCCGGGCGGCCCAGCAAGGGCCGAGCGCAGCTGTCGCAGCTATCTGGTTGATCCTGCCAGTAGTGATATGCTTGTCTCAAAGATTAAGCCATGCAGGTGCAAGTACGAGTTCTCGTAAAGCGAAACTGCGAATGGCTCATTAAATCAGTCTTGGTTTATTTGGTCTCGTAAGCGAAGTGGATAACTGTGGTAATTCTAGAGCTAATACATGCATTAAGCGCCGACTTCGGGAGGCGCGCTTTTATCAGATCAAAACCGACCGGGTTCGTCCTGTGACGTTTGATGACTCTGGATAACCACGCGGATCGTACGGTCTCTGCACCGACGACGTATCATTCAAGTGTCTGCCCTATCAACTGTCGAAGGTACGCTACGTGCCTACC
>NC_135251.1:27851928-27856928 GCF_964204865.1 Styela clava
CTAACCCTAGGTAAGGCATGTCAGAGCGAAAGACAGTAATTTCGAATGAGCCAAGAAAGAGCGGTGCGGGGCCGGTCGGAGCGCACCCTTTTCTCGGTGGCTGGCGGGCGAGAGAGTGCTGCGTCGCCGGCATCGGCGTCGAAAGAAGCCGAGCCGAAAAAAGTTAAAGTACAAACGTGCAAGCATAATAACCTAACCCTAGGTAAGGCATGTCAGAGCGAAAGACAGTAAACTCGAATGAGCCAAGAAAGAGCGGTGCGGGGCCGGTCGGAGCGCACCCTTTTCTCGGTGGCTGGCGGGCGAGAGAGTGCTGCGTCGCCTGCATCGGCGTCGAAAGAAGCCGAGCCGAAAAAAGTTAAAGTACAAACGTGCAAGCATACTAACCTAACCCTAGGTAAGGCATGTCAGAGCGAAAGACAGTAATTTCGAATGAGCCAAGAAAGAGCGGTGTGGGGCCGGTCGGAGCGCACCCTTTTCTCGGTGGCTGGCGGGCGAGAGAGTGCTGCGTCGCCGGCATCGGCGTCGAAAGAAGCCGAGCCGAAAAAAGTTAAAGTACAAACGTGCAAGCATACTAACCTAACCCTAGGTAAGGCATGTCAGAGCGAAAGACAGTAATTTCGAATGAGCCAAGAAAGAGCGGTGCGGGGCCGGTCGGAGCGCACCCTATTCTCGGTGGCTGGCGGGCGAGAGAGTGCTGCGTCGCCGGCATCGGCGTCGAAAGAAGCCGAGCCGAAAAAAGTTAAAGTACAAACGTGCAAGCATACTAACCTAACCCTAGGTAAGGCATGTCAGAGCGAAAGACAGTAAACTCGAATGAGCCAAGAAAGAGCGGTGCGGGGCCGGTCGGAGCGCACCCTTTTCTCGGTGGCTGGCGGGCGAGAGAGTGCTGCGTCGCCGGCATCGGCGTCGAAAGAAGCCGAGCCGAAAAAAGTTAAAGTACAAACGTGCAAGCATACTAACCTAACCCTAGGTAAGGCATGTCAGAGCGAAAGACAGTAATTTCGAATGAGCCAAGAAAGAGCGGTGCGGGGCCGGTCGGAGCGCACCCTTTTCTCGGTGGCTGGCGGGCGAGAGAGTGCTGCGTCGCCGGCATCGGCGTCGAAAGAAGCCGAGCCGAAAAAAGTTAAAGTACAAACGTGCAAGCATACTAACCTAACCCTAGGTAAGGCATGTCAGAGCGAAAGACAGTAATTTCGAATGAGCCAAGAAAGAGCGGTGCGGGGCCGGTCGGAGCGCACCCTTTTCTCGGTGGCTGGCGGGCGAGAGAGTGCTGCGTCGCCGGCATCGACGTCGAAAGAAGCCGAGCCGAAAAAAGTTAAAGTACAAACGTGCAAGCATACTAACCTAACCCTAGGTAAGGCATGTCAGAGCGAAAGACAGTAATTTCGAATGAGCCAAGAAAGAGCGGTGCGGGGCCGGTCGGAGCGCACCCTTTTCTCGGTGGCTGGCGGGCGAGAGAGTGCTGCGTCGCCGGCACCGGCGTCGAAAGAAGCCGAGCCAAAAAAAGTTAAAGTACAAACGTGCAAGCATACTAACCTAACCCTAGGTAAGGCATGTCAGAGCGAAAGACAGTAAACTCGAATGAGCCATGAAAGAGCGGTGCGGGGCCGGTCGGAGCGCACCCTTTTCTCGGTGGCTGGCGGGCGAGAGAGTGCTGCGTCGCCGGCATCGGCGTCGAAAGAAGCCGAGCCGAAAAAAGTTAAAGTACAAACGTGCAAGCATACTAACCTAACCCTAGGTAAGGCATGTCAGAGCGAAAGACAGTAATTTCGAATGAGCCAAGAAAGAGCGGTGCGGGGCCGGTCGGAGCGCACCCTTTTCTCGGTGGCTGGCGGGCGAGAGAGTGCTGCGTCGACGGCATCGGCGTCGAAAGAAGCCGAGCCAAAAAAAGTTAAAGTACAAACGTGCAAGCATACTAACCTAACCCTAGGTAAGGCATGTCAGAGCGAAAGACAGTAATTTCGAATGAGCCAAGAAAGAGCGGTGCGGGGCCGGTCGAAGCGCACCCTTTTCTCGGTGGCTGGCGGGCGAGAGAGTGTTGCGTCGCCGGCATCGGCGTCGAAAGAAGCCGAGCCAAAAAAAGTTAAAGTACAAACGTGCAAGCATACTAACCTAACCCTAAGTAAGGCATGTCAGAGCGAAAGACAGTAAACTCGAATGAGCCATGAAAGAGCGGTGCGGGGCCGGTCGGAGCGCACCCTTTTCTCGGTGGCTGGCGGGCGAGAGAGTGCTGCGTCGCCGGCATCGGCGTCGAAAGAAGCCGAGCCGAAAAAAGTTAAAGTACAAACGTGCAAGCATACTAACCTAACCCTAGGTAAGGCATGTCAGAGCGAAAGACAGTAATTTCGAATGAGCCAAGAAAGAGCGGTGCGGGGCCGGTCGGAGCGCACCCTTTTCTCGGTGGCTGGCGGGCGAGAGAGTGCTGCGTCGCCGGCATCGGCGTCGAAAGAAGCCGAGCAGAAAAAAGTTAAAGTACAAACGTGCAAGCATACTAACCTAACCCTAGGTAAGGCATGTCAGAGCGAAAGACAGTAATTTCGAATGAGCCAAGAAAGAGCGGTGCGGGGCCGGTCGGAGCGCACCCTTTTCTCGGTGGCTGGCGGGCGAGAGAGTGCTGCGTCGCCGGCATCGGCGTCGAAAGAAGCCGAGCCAAAAAAAGTTAAAGTACAAACGTGCAAGCATACTAACCTAACCCTAGGTAAGGCATGTCAGAGCGAAAGACAGTAAACTCGAATGAGCCATGAAAGAGCGGTGCGGGGCCGGTCGGAGCGCACCCTTTTCTCGGTGGCTGGCGGGCGAGAGAGTGCTGCGTCGCCGGCATCGGCGTCGAAAGAAGCCGAGCCGAAAAAAGTTAAAGTACAAACGCGATGCTAATGAGCGAGCCGTTGTCTCGACTAATATGTAGGGGGCGTTCGATCGAGCGTCTGGCTTGAGCGCTTGTCGGCCTAGCAGAACGGTCGCATTGTTATGCCCGGGTTTTAGGCACCGCTGCAGGCGGCCGGCAGAGCTCTTGTTTGTGCGAAACTGAATGGATCGAGCCCGAGAGAGGGCGAGCAAAGAAAAAACGCAAATCGCTCCGCTTGGCACTGCCGGCGAGAGCGTGGACGTCGCGGCCAGCGACTGTCGAAGCTGAGTACGGCCGCAGGCGATCGCCTCGGTCTTAAACGAATGCGACGAGCACGCGCCGGGCGGCCCAGCAAGGGCCGAGCGCAGCTGTCGCAGCTATCTGGTTGATCCTGCCAGTAGTGATATGCTTGTCTCAAAGATTAAGCCATGCAGGTGCAAGTACGAGTTCTCGTAAAGCGAAACTGCGAATGGCTCATTAAATCAGTCTTGGTTTATTTGGTCTCGTAAGCGAAGTGGATAACTGTGGTAATTCTAGAGCTAATACATGCATTAAGCGCCGACTTCGGGAGGCGCGCTTTTATCAGATCAAAACCGACCGGGTTCGTCCTGTGACGTTTGATGACTCTGGATAACCACGCGGATCGTACGGTCTCTGCACCGACGACGTATCATTCAAGTGTCTGCCCTATCAACTGTCGAAGGTACGCTACGTGCCTACCTTTGTGATAACGGGTAACGGGGAATCAGGGTTCGATTCCGGAGAGGGAGCCTGAGAAACGGCTACCACATCCAAGGAAGGCAGCAGGCGCGCAAATTACCCATTCCCGACACGGGGAGGTAGTGACGAAAAATAACAATACAGGACTCTAACGAGGCCCTGTAATTGGAATGAGTACATCCTAAAACTCTTAACGAGTATCCATTGGAGGGCAAGTCTGGTGCCAGCAGCCGCGGTAATTCCAGCTCCAACAGTGTATGCTAAAGTTGTTGCGGTTGAAAAGCTCGTAGTTGGATTTTGGGCGAGCGCCGCCGGTCCGTCGCAAGGCGTGTCACTGGTTGCGTTCGCCTCACCTTCGGTTCTCCGTCGGTGCTCTTGACTGAGTGTCGGCGGTGGCCGATAAGTTTACTTTGAAAAAATTAGAGTGTTCAAAGCAGGCTGTTCGCCTGCATAGTGTTGCATGGAATAATGGAATAGGACCTCGGTTCTATTTTGTTGGTTTTCGGAGCACGAGGTAATGATTAAGAGGGACAGACGGGGGCGTCCGTACTCTGCCGTTAGAGGTGAAATTCTTGGATCGGCGGAAGACGAACTACTGCGAAAGCATTCGCCAAGAATGTTTTCTTTAATCAAGAGCGAAAGTCAGAGGTTCGAAGACGATCAGATACCGTCCTAGTTCTGACTATAAACGATGCCAACTAGCGATCGGGAGGCGTTACCATGACGACCTTTCCGGCAGCTTCCGGGAAACCAAAGTCTTTGGGTTCCGGGGGAAGTATGGTTGCAAAGCTGAAACTTAAAGGAATTGACGGAAGGGCACCACCAGGAGTGGAGCCTGCGGCTTAATTTGACTCAACACGGGGAAACTCACCCGGCCCGGACACAGGTAGGATTGACAGATTGAGAGCTCTTTCTTGATTCTGTGGGTGGTGGTGCATGGCCGTTCTTAGTTGGTGGAGCGATTTGTCTGGTTAATTCCGATAACGAACGAGACTCTGGCATGCTAAATAGTTACGCGACCTTCTCGGTCGGCGTCTAACTTCTTAGAGGGACTAGTGGCGTTTAGCCACACGAGATTGAGCAATAACAGGTCTGTGATGCCCTTAGATGTCCGGGGCCGCACGCGCGCTACACTGAGTGAAGCAGCGAGTGTCTAACCTAGGCCGAAAGGTCCGGGTAACCCGTTGAACCTCATTCGTGATTGGGATAGGGACTTGCAATTGTTTCCCTTGAACGAGGAATTCCCAGTAAGCGCAAGTCATCAACTTGCGTTGATTACGTCCCTGCCCTTTGTACACACCGCCCGTCGCTACTACCGATTGAATGGTTTAGTGAGATCCTTGGATCGGCCCCGTCGCGGCTGGCAACGGCCGCGTCGGCGTGTCGAGAAGACGATCAAACTTGATCATTTAGAGGAAGTAAAAGTCGTAACAAG
>NC_135251.1:27864428-27866928 GCF_964204865.1 Styela clava
TTTCTCGGTGGCTGGCGGGCGAGAGAGTGCTGCGTCGCCGGCATCGGCGTCGAAAGAAGCCGAGCCAAAAAAAGTTAAAGTACAAACGTGCAAGCATACTAACCTAACCCTAGGTAAGGCATGTCAGAGCGAAAGACAGTAAACTCGAATGAGCCATGAAAGAGCGGTGCGGGGCCGGTCGGAGCGCACCCTTTTCTCGGTGGCTGGCGGGCGAGAGAGTGCTGCGTCGCCGGCATCGGCGTCGAAAGAAGCCGAGCCGAAAAAAGTTAAAGTACAAACGTGCAAGCATACTAACCTAACCCTAGGTAAGGCATGTCAGAGCGAAAGACAGTAATTTCGAATGAGCCAAGAAAGAGCGGTGCGGGGCCGGTCGGAGCGCACCCTTTTCTCGGTGGCTGGCGGGCGAGAGAGTGCTGCGTCGCCGGCATCGGCGTCGAAAGAAGCCGAGCCGAAAAAAGTTAAAGTACAAACGTGCAAGCATACTAACCTAACCCTAGGTAAGGCATGTCAGAGCGAAAGACAGTAATTTCGAATGAGCCAAGAAAGAGCGGTGCGGGGCCGGTCGGAGCGCACCCTTTTCTCGGTGGCTGGCGGGCGAGAGAGTGCTGCGTCGCCGGCATTGGCGTCGAAAGAAGCCGAGCCAAAAAAAGTTAAAGTACAAACGTGAAAGCATACTAACCTAACCCTAGGTAAGGCATGTCAGAGCGAAAGACAGTAAACTCGAATGAGCCATGAAAGAGCGGTGCGGGGCCGGTCGGAGCGCACCCTTTTCTCGGTGGCTGGCGGGCGAGAGAGTGCTGCGTCGCCGGCATCGGCGTCGAAAGAAGCCGAGCCGAAAAAAGTTAAAGTACAAACGCGATGCTAATGAGCGAGCCGTTGTCGCGACTAATATGTAGGGGGCGTTCGATCGAGCGTCTGGCTTGAGCGCTTGTCGGCCTAGCAGAACGGTCGCATTGTTATGCCCGGGTTTTAGGCACCGCTGCAGGCGGCCGGCAGAGCTCTTGTTTGTGCGAAACTGAATGGATCGAGCCCGAGAGAGGGCGAGCAAAGAAAAAACGCAAATCGCTCCGCCTGGCACTGCCGGCGAGAGCGTGGACGTCGCGGCCAGCGACTGTCGAAGCTGAGTACGGCCGCAGGCGATCGCCTCGGTCTTAAACGAATGCGACGAGCACGCGCCGGGCGGCCCAGCAAGGGCCGAGCGCAGCTGTCGCAGCTATCTGGTTGATCCTGCCAGTAGTGATATGCTTGTCTCAAAGATTAAGCCATGCAGGTGCAAGTACGAGTTCTCGTAAAGCGAAACTGCGAATGGCTCATTAAATCAGTCTTGGTTTATTTGGTCTCGTAAGCGAAGTGGATAACTGTGGTAATTCTAGAGCTAATACATGCATTAAGCGCCGACTTCGGGAGGCGCGCTTTTATCAGATCAAAACCGACCGGGTTCGTCCTGTGACGTTTGATGACTCTGGATAACCACGCGGATCGTACGGTCTCTGCACCGACGACGTATCATTCAAGTGTCTGCCCTATCAACTGTCGAAGGTACGCTACGTGCCTACCTTTGTGATAACGGGTAACGGGGAATCAGGGTTCGATTCCGGAGAGGGAGCCTGAGAAACGGCTACCACATCCAAGGAAGGCAGCAGGCGCGCAAATTACCCATTCCCGACACGGGGAGGTAGTGACGAAAAATAACAATACAGGACTCTAACGAGGCCCTGTAATTGGAATGAGTACATCCTAAAACTCTTAACGAGTATCCATTGGAGGGCAAGTCTGGTGCCAGCAGCCGCGGTAATTCCAGCTCCAACAGTGTATGCTAAAGTTGTTGCGGTTGAAAAGCTCGTAGTTGGATTTTGGGCGAGCGCCGCCGGTCCGTCGCAAGGCGTGTCACTGGTTGCGTTCGCCTCACCTTCGGTTCTCCGTCGGTGCTCTTGACTGAGTGTCGGCGGTGGCCGATAAGTTTACTTTGAAAAAATTAGAGTGTTCAAAGCAGGCTGTTCGCCTGCATAGTGTTGCATGGAATAATGGAATAGGACCTCGGTTCTATTTTGTTGGTTTTCGGAGCACGAGGTAATGGTTAAGAGGGACAGACGGGGGCGTCCGTACTCTGCCGTTAGAGGTGAAATTCTTGGATCGGCGGAAGACGAACTACTGCGAAAGCATTCGCCAAGAATGTTTTCTTTAATCAAGAGCGAAAGTCAGAGGTTCGAAGACGATCAGATACCGTCCTAGTTCTGACTATAAACGATGCCAACTAGCGATCGGGAGGCGTTACCATGACGACCTTTCCGGCAGCTTCCGGGAAACCAAAGTCTTTGGGTTCCGGGGGAAGTATGGTTGCAAAGCTGAAACTTAAAGGAATTGACGGAAGGGCACCACCAGGAGTGGAGCCTGCGGCTTAATTTGACTCAACACGGGGAAACTCACCCGGCCCGGACACAGGTAGGATTGACAGATTGAGAGCTCTTTCTTGATTCTGTGGGTGGTGGTGCATGGCCGT
>NC_135251.1:27874428-27876928 GCF_964204865.1 Styela clava
AAACGTGCAAGCATACTAACCTAACCCTAGGTAAGGCATGTCAGAGCGAAAGACAGTAATTTCGAATGAGCCAAGAAAGAGCGGTGCGGGGCCGGTCGGAGCGCACCCTTTTCTCGGTGGCTGGCGGGCGAGAGAGTGCTGCGTCGCCGGCATCGGCGTCGAAAGAAGCCGAGCCAAAAAAAGTTAAAGTACAAACGTGCAAGCATACTAACCTAACCCTAGGTAAGGCATGTCAGAGCGAAAGACAGTAAACTCGAATGAGCCATGAAAGAGCGGTGCGGGGCCGGTCGGAGCGCACCCTTTTCTCGGTGGCTGGCGGGCGAGAGAGTGCTGCGTCGCCGGCATCGGCGTCGAAAGAAGCCGAGCCGAAAAAAGTTAAAGTACAAACGTGCAAGCATACTAACCTAACCCTAGGTAAGGCATGTCAGAGCGAAAGACAGTAATTTCGAATGAGCCAAGAAAGAGCGGTGCGGGGCCGGTCGGAGCGCACCCTTTTCTCGGTGGCTGGCGGGCGAGAGAGTGCTGCGTCGCCGGCATCGGCGTCGAAAGAAGCCGAGCCAAAAAAAGTTAAAGTACAAACGTGCAAGCATACTAACCTAACCCTAGGTAAGGCATGTCAGAGCGAAAGACAGTAATTTCGAATGAGCCAAGAAAGAGCGGTGCGGGGCCGGTCGAAGCGCACCCTTTTCTCGGTGGCTGGCGGGCGAGAGAGTGCTGCGTCGCCGGCATCGGCGTCGAAAGAAGCCGAGCCAAAAAAAGTTAAAGTACAAACGTGCAAGCATACTAACCTAACCCTAGGTAAGGCATGTCAGAGCGAAAGACAGTAAACTCGAATGAGCCATGAAAGAGCGGTGTGGGGCCGGTCGGAGCGCACCCTTTTCTCGGTGGCTGGCGGGCGAGAGAGTGCTGCGTCGCCGGCATCGGCGTCGAAAGAAGCCGAGCCGAAAAAAGTTAAAGTACAAACGTGCAAGCATACTAACCTAACCCTAGGTAAGGCATGTCAGAGCGAAAGACAGTAAACTCGAATGAGCCATGAAAGAGCGGTGCGGGGCCGGTCGGAGCGCACCCTTTTCTCGGTGGCTGGCGGGCGAGAGAGTGCTGCGTCGCCGGCATCGGCGTCGAAAGAAGCCGAGCCGAAAAAAGTTAAAGTACAAACGTGCAAGCATACTAACCTAACCCTAGGTAAGGCATGTCAGAGCGAAAGACAGTAATTTCGAATGAGCCAAGAAAGAGCGGTGCGGGGCCGGTCGGAGCGCACCCTTTTCTCGGTGGCTGGCGGGCGAGAGAGTGCTGCGTCGCCGGCATCGGCGTCGAAAGAAGCCGAGCCGAAAAAAGTTAAAGTACAAACGTGCAAGCATACTAACCTAACCCTAGGTAAGGCATGTCAGAGCGAAAGACAGTAATTTCGAATGAGCCAAGAAAGAGCGGTGCGGGGCCGGTCGGAGCGCACCCTTTTCTCGGTGGCTGGCGGGCGAGAGAGTGCTGCGTCGCCGGCATCGGCGTCGAAAGAAGCCGAGCCAAAAAAAGTTAAAGTACAAACGTGCAAGCATACTAACCTAACCCTAGGTAAGGCATGTCAGAGCGAAAGACAGTAAACTCGAATGAGCCATGAAAGAGCGGTGCGGGGCCGGTCGGAGCGCACCCTTTTCTCGGTGGCTGGCGGGCGAGAGAGTGCTGCGTCGCCGGCATCGGCGTCGAAAGAAGCCGAGCCGAAAAAAGTTATAAAGTACAAACGCGATGCTAATGAGCGAGCCGTTGTCTCGACTAATATGTAGGGGGCGTTCGATCGAGCGTCTGGCTTGAGCGCTTGTCGGCCTAGCAGAACGGTCGCATTGTTATGCCCGGATTTTAGGCACCGCTGCAGGCGGCCGGCAGAGCTCTTGTTTGTGCGAAACTGAATGGATCGAGCCCGAGAGAGGGCGAGCAAAGAAAAAACGCAAATCGCTCCGCCTGGCACTGCCGGCGAGAGCGTGGACGTCGCGGCCAGCGACTGTCGAAGCTGAGTACGGCCGCAGGCGATCGCCTCGGTCTTAAACGAATGCGACGAGCACGCGCCGGGCGGCCCAGCAAGGGCCGAGCGCAGCTGTCGCAGCTATCTGGTTGATCCTGCCAGTAGTGATATGCTTGTCTCAAAGATTAAGCCATGCAGGTGCAAGTACGAGTTCTCGTAAAGCGAAACTGCGAATGGCTCATTAAATCAGTCTTGGTTTATTTTGTCTCGTAAGCGAAGTGGATAACTGTGGTAATTCTAGAGCTAATACATGCATTAAGCGCCGACTTCGGGAGGCGCGCTTTTATCAGATCAAAACCGACCGGGTTCGTCCTGTGACGTTTGATGACTCTGGATAACCACGCGGATCGTACGGTCTCTGCACCGACGACGTATCATTCAAGTGTCTGCCCTATCAACTGTCGAAGGTACGCTACGTGCCTACCTTTGTGATAACGGGTAACGGGGAATCAGGGTTCGATTCCGGAGAGGGAGCCTGAGAAACGGCTA
>NC_135251.1:27884428-27886928 GCF_964204865.1 Styela clava
TGCAAGCATACTAACCTAACCCTAGGTAAGGCATGTCAGAGCGAAAGACAGTAATTTCGAATGAGCCAAGAAAGAGCGGTGCGGGGCCGGTCGGAGCGCACCCTTTTCTCGGTGGCTGGCGGGCGAGAGAGTGCTGCGTCGCCGGCATCGGCGTCGAAAGAAGCCGAGCCAAAAAAAGTTAAAGTACAAACGTGCAAGCATACTAACCTAACCTTAGGTAAGGCATGTCAGAGCGAAAGACAGTAATTTCGAATGAGCCAAGAAAGAGCGGTGCGGGGCCGGTCGAAGCGCACCCTTTTCTCGGTGGCTGGCGGGCGAGAGAGTGCTGCGTCGCCGGCATCGGCGTCGAAAGAAGCCGAGCCAAAAAAAGTTAAAGTACAAACGTGCAAGCATACTAACCTAACCCTAGGTAAGGCATGTCAGAGCGAAAGACAGTAAACTCGAATGAGCCATGAAAGAGCGGTGCGGGGCCGGTCGGAGCGCACCCTTTTCTCGGTGGCTGGCGGGCGAGAGAGTGCTGCGTCGCCGGCATCGGCGTCGAAAGAAGCCGAGCCGAAAAAAGTTAAAGTACAAACGTGCAAGCATACTAACCTAACCCTAGGTAAGGCATGTCAGAGCGAAAGACAGTAATTTCGAATGAGCCAAGAAAGAGCGGTGCGGGGCCGGTCGGAGCGCACCCTTTTCTCGGTGGCTGGCGGGCGAGAGAGTGCTGCGTCGCCGGCATCGGCGTCGAAAGAAGCCGAGCCGAAAAAAGTTAAAGTACAAACGTGCAAGCATACTAACCTAACCCTAGGTAAGGCATGTCAGAGCGAAAGACAGTAATTTCGAATGAGCCAAGAAAGAGCGGTGCGGGGCCGGTCGGAGCGCACCCTTTTCTCGGTGGCTGGCGGGCGAGAGAGTGCTGCGTCGCCGGCATCGGCGTCGAAAGAAGCCGAGCCAAAAAAAGTTAAAGTACAAACGTGCAAGCATACTAACCTAACCCTAGGTAAGGCATGTCAGAGCGAAAGACAGTAAACTCGAATGAGCCATGAAAGAGCGGTGCGGGGCCGGTCGGAGCGCACCCTTTTCTCGGTGGCTGGCGGGCGAGAGAGTGCTGCGTCGCCGGCATCGGCGTCGAAAGAAGCCGAGCCGAAAAAAGTTAAAGTACAAACGCGATGCTAATGAGCGAGCCGTTGTCTCGACTAATATGTAGGGGGCGTTCGATCGAGCGTCTGGCTTGAGCGCTTGTCGGCCTAGCAGAACGGTCGCATTGTTATGCCCGGGTTTTAGGCACCGCTGCAGGCGGCCGGCAGAGCTCTTGTTTGTGCGAAACTGAATGGATCGAGCCCGAGAGAGGGCGAGCAAAGAAAAAACGCAAATCGCTTCGCCTGGCACTGCCGGCGAGAGCGTGGACGTCGCGGCCAGCGACTGTCGAAGCTGAGTACGGCCGCAGGCGATCGCCTCGGTCTTAAACGAATGCGACGAGCACGCGCCGGGCGGCCCAGCAAGGGCCGAGCGCAGCTGTCGCAGCTATCTGGTTGATCCTGCCAGTAGTGATATGCTTGTCTCAAAGATTAAGCCATGCAGGTGCAAGTACGAGTTCTCGTAAAGCGAAACTGCGAATGGCTCATTAAATCAGTCTTGGTTTATTTGGTCTCGTAAGCGAAGTGGATAACTGTGGTAATTCTAGAGCTAATACATGCATTAAGCGCCGACTTCGGGAGGCGCGCTTTTATCAGATCAAAACCGACCGGGTTCGTCCTGTGACGTTTGATGACTCTGGATAACCACGCGGATCGTACGGTCTCTGCACCGACGACGTATCATTCAAGTGTCTGCCCTATCAACTGTCGAAGGTACGCTACGTGCCTACCTTTGTGATAACGGGTAACGGGGAATCAGGGTTCGATTCCGGAGAGGGAGCCTGAGAAACGGCTACCACATCCAAGGAAGGCAGCAGGCGCGCAAATTACCCATTCCCGACACGGGGAGGTAGTGACGAAAAATAACAATACAGGACTCTAACGAGGCCCTGTAATTGGAATGAGTACATCCTAAAACTCTTAACGAGTATCCATTGGAGGGCAAGTCTGGTGCCAGCAGCCGCGGTAATTCCAGCTCCAACAGTGTATGCTAAAGTTGTTGCGGTTGAAAAGCTCGTAGTTGGATTTTGGGCGAGCGCCGCCGGTCCGTCGCAAGGCGTGTCACTGGTTGCGTTCGCCTCACCTTCGGTTCTCCGTCGGTGCTCTTGACTGAGTGTCGGCGGTGGCCGATAAGTTTACTTTGAAAAAATTAGAGTGTTCAAAGCAGGCTGTTCGCCTGCATAGTGTTGCATGGAATAATGGAATAGGACCTCGGTT
Source organism: Styela clava (assembly GCF_964204865.1). Lineage (NCBI taxonomy): Eukaryota > Metazoa > Chordata > Ascidiacea > Stolidobranchia > Styelidae > Styela > Styela clava. Next base: position 27,886,768 of record NC_135251.1, read on the forward strand.
CTATTTTGTTGGTTTTCGGAGCACGAGGTAATGATTAAGAGGGACAGACGGGGGCGTCCGTACTCTGCCGTTAGAGGTGAAATTCTTGGATCGGCGGAAGACGAACTACTGCGAAAGCATTCGCCAAGAATGTTTTCTTTAATCAAGAGCGAAAGTCAGAG
>NC_135251.1:27894428-27899428 GCF_964204865.1 Styela clava
GGGCCGGTCGGAGCGCACCCTTTTCTCGGTGGCTGGCGGGCGAGAGAGTGCTGCGTCGCCGGCATCGGCGTCGAAAGAAGCCGAGCCGAAAAAAGTTAAAGTACAAACGTGCAAGCATACTAACCTAACCCTAGGTAAGGCATGTCAGAGCGAAAGACAGTAATTTCGAATGAGCCAAGAAAGAGCGGTGCGGGGCCGGTCGGAGCGCACCCTTTTCTCGGTGGCTGGCGGGCGAGAGAGTGCTGCGTCGCCGGCATCGGCGTCGAAAGAAGCCGAGCCGAAAAAAGTTAAAGTACAAACGTGCAAGCATACTAACCTAACCCTAGGTAAGGCATGTCAGAGCGAAAGACAGTAATTTCGAATGAGCCAAGAAAGAGCGGTGCTGGGCCGGTCGGAGCGCACCCTTTTCTCGGTGGCTGGCGGGCGAGAGAGTGCTGCGTCGCCGGCATCGGCGTCGAAAGAAGCCGAGCCGAAAAAAGTTAAAGTACAAACGTGCAAGCATACTAACCTAACCCTAGGTAAGGCATGTCAGAGCGAAAGACAGTAATTTCGAATGAGCCAAGAAAGAGCGGTGCGGGGCCGGTCGGAGCGCACCCTTTTCTCGGTGGCTGGCGGGCGAGAGAGTGCTGCGTCGCCGGCATCGGCGTCGAAAGAAGCCGAGCCAAAAAAAGTTAAAGTACAAACGTGCAAGCATACTAACCTAACCCTAGGTAAGGCATGTCAGAGCGAAAGACAGTAATTTCAAATGAGCCAAGAAAGAGCGGTGCGGGGCCGGTCGAAGCGCACCCTTTTCTCGGTGGCTGGCGGACGAGAGAGTGCTGCGTCGCCGGCATCGGCGTCGAAAGAAGCCGAGCCAAAAAAAGTTAAAGTACAAACGTGCAAGCATACTAACCTAACCCTAGGTAAGGCATGTCAGAGCGAAAGACAGTAAACTCGAATGAGCCATGAAAGAGCGGTGCGGGGCCGGTCGGAGCGCACCCTTTTCTCGGTGGCTGGCGGGCGAGAGAGTGCTGCGTCGCCGGCATCGGCGTCGAAAGAAGCCGAGCCGAAAAAAGTTAAAGTACAAACGTGCAAGCACACTAACCTAACCCTAGGTAAGGCATGTCAGAGCGAAAGACAGTAATTTCGAATGAGCCAAGAAAGAGCGGTGCGGGGCCGGTCGGAGCGCACCCTTTTCTCGGTGGCTGGCGGGCGAGAGAGTGCTGCGTCGCCGGCATCGGCGTCGAAAGAAGCCGAGCCGAAAAAAGTTAAAGTACAAACGTGCAAGCATACTAACCTAACCCTAGGTAAGGCATGTCAGAGCGAAAGACAGTAATTTCGAATGAGCCAAGAAAGAGCGGTGCGGGGCCGGTCGGAGCGCACCCTTTTCTTGGTGGCTGGCGGGCGAGAGAGTGCTGCGTCGCCGGCATCGGCGTCGAAAGAAGCCGAGCCAAAAAAAGTTAAAGTACAAACGTGCAAGCATACTAACCTAACCCTAGGTAAGGCATGTCAGAGCGAAAGACAGTAAACTCGAATGAGCCATGAAAGAGCGGTGCGGGGCCGGTCGGAGCGCACCCTTTTCTCGGTGGCTGGCGGGCGAGAGAGTGCTGCGTCGCCGGCATCGGCGTCGAAAGAAGCCGAGCCGAAAAAAGTTAAAGTACAAACGCGATGCTAATGAGCGAGCCGTTGTCTCGACTAATATGTAGGGGGCGTTCGATCGAGCGTCTGGCTTGAGCGCTTGTCGGCCTAGCAGAACGGTCGCATTGTTATGCCCGGGTTTTAGGCACCGCTGCAGGCGGCCGGCAGAGCTCTTGTTTGTGCGAAACTGAATGGATCGAGCCCGAGAGAGGGCGAGCAAAGAAAAAACGCAAATCGCTCCGCCTGGCACTGCCGGCGAGAGCGTGGACGTCGCGGCCAGCGACTGTCGAAGCTGAGTACGGCCGCAGGCGATCGCCTCGGTCTTAAACGAATGCGACGAGCACGCGCCGGGCGGCCCAGCAAGGGCCGAGCGCAGCTGTCGCAGCTATCTGGTTGATCCTGCCAGTAGTGATATGCTTGTCTCAAAGATTAAGCCATGCAGGTGCAAGTACGAGTTCTCGTAAAGCGAAACTGCGAATGGCTCATTAAATCAGTCTTGGTTTATTTGGTCTCGTAAGCGAAGTGGATAACTGTGGTAATTCTAGAGCTAATACATGCATTAAGCGCCGACTTCGGGAGGCGCGCTTTTATCAGATCAAAACCGACCGGGTTCGTCCTGTGACGTTTGATGACTCTGGATAACCACGCGGATCGTACGGTCTCTGCACCGACGACGTATCATTCAAGTGTCTGCCCTATCAACTGTCGAAGGTACGCTACGTGCCTACCTTTGTGATAACGGGTAACGGGGAATCAGGGTTCGATTCCGGAGAGGGAGCCTGAGAAACGGCTACCACATCCAAGGAAGGCAGCAGGCGCGCAAATTACCCATTCCCGACACGGGGAGGTAGTGACGAAAAATAACAATACAGGACTCTAACGAGGCCCTGTAATTGGAATGAGTACATCCTAAAACTCTTAACGAGTATCCATTGGAGGGCAAGTCTGGTGCCAGCAGCCGCGGTAATTCCAGCTCCAACAGTGTATGCTAAAGTTGTTGCGGTTGAAAAGCTCGTAGTTGGATTTTGGGCGAGCGCCGCCGGTCCGTCGCAAGGCGTGTCACTGGTTGCGTTCGCCTCACCTTCGGTTCTCCGTCGGTGCTCTTGACTGAGTGTCGGCGGTGGCCGATAAGTTTACTTTGAAAAAATTAGAGTGTTCAAAGCAGGCTGTTCGCCTGCATAGTGTTGCATGGAATAGGACCTCGGTTCTATTTTGTTGGTTTTCGGAGCACGAGGTAATGATTAAGAGGGACAGACGGGGGCGTCCGTACTCTGCCGTTAGAGGTGAAATTCTTGGATCGGCGGAAGACGAACTACTGCGAAAGCATTCGCCAAGAATGTTTTCTTTAATCAAGAGCGAAAGTCAGAGGTTCGAAGACGATCAGATACCGTCCTAGTTCTGACTATAAACGATGCCAACTAGCGATCGGGAGGCGTTACCATGACGACCTTTCCGGCAGCTTCCGGGAAACCAAAGTCTTTGGGTTCCGGGGGAAGTATGGTTGCAAAGCTGAAACTTAAAGGAATTGACGGAAGGGCACCACCAGGAGTGGAGCCTGCGGCTTAATTTGACTCAACACGGGGAAACTCACCCGGCCCGGACACAGGTAGGATTGACAGATTGAGAGCTCTTTCTTGATTCTGTGGGTGGTGGTGCATGGCCGTTCTTAGTTGGTGGAGCGATTTGTCTGGTTAATTCCGATAACGAACGAGACTCTGGCATGCTAAATAGTTACGCGACCTTCTCGGTCGGCGTCTAACTTCTTAGAGGGACTAGTGGCGTTTAGCCACACGAGAATGAGCAATAACAGGTCTGTGATGCCCTTAGATGTCCGGGGCCGCACGCGCGCTACACTGAGTGAAGCAGCGAGTGTCTAACCTAGGCCGAAAGGTCCGGGTAACCCGTTGAACCTCATTCGTGATTGGGATAGGGACTTGCAATTGTTTCCCTTGAACGAGGAATTCCCAGTAAGCGCAAGTCATCAACTTGCGTTGATTACGTCCCTGCCCTTTGTACACACCGCCCGTCGCTACTACCGATTGAATGGTTTAGTGAGATCCTTGGATCGGCCCCGTCGCGGCTGGCAACGGCCGCGTCGGCGTGTCGAGAAGACGATCAAACTTGATCATTTAGAGGAAGTAAAAGTCGTAACAAGGTTTCCGTAGGTGAACCTGCGGAAGGATCATTACCGAAAGTGGTGGTAGGCCCCGGCCGACCGCGCACTTAATTGTCTTTGGGTGCCGCCGAGAGGGCGGCCGTCAATCGGGGTTCCGCCCCGTGCGACACGCGTAACACGTTGGCATAGCAAGGCAGCCGAGTGCGATGGTGGCTTCTGGGCACCGCGCTCGATGTGCCGCCGGCCCAGCCCGGCGGTCGCTCGGCGCCGTTTGTTGGTGTTTTTGTGCAGTTGTTGTCGGTGGTGGTTTTGTGGTCGATCCCACAGTGTGACGTCCGCGCGCTTCGGCGCCGGGCGAAACGTCGAGGACGACTCTTAACGGTGGATCACTCGGCTCGCGAGTCGATGAAGGACGCAGCCAAGTGCGAGAAGTAATGTGAATTGCAGAACACATTGAACGTCGACCTTCTGAACGCGAATTGCGGTCTCGGGTCAATCCCGGGACCGCGTCTGCCTCAGGGTCGCGTTCGTCCTCACCCGAGGGCCGTCGCCTGGCCTCTGCGAAGACGGCCGGGCGTCGCCTCAAGTTGAAGCGGTCGCCGAGCTTTCTCGGCGCGACCGCGTGTCCCGTACACCGCCGGCCCCTCGACGTGTTCAACTACGTTCGAGGGGCGGGTCCAGGTCGGTCGGTCCGGTCACGAGATCAAGACCGACCGTGGGCCAAGGCGGCGACGGTACGCGCTCGGTCGGCGCCGGCGGCGACGACTTGCGATGCCAGCGGGCCGTGTAAGAAGCGGCCCGCTTGACACATACGACCTGAGTTCAGGCGAGAGCACCCGCTGAATTTAAGCATATTATTAAGCGGAGGAAAAGAAACCAACAGGGATTCCCTGAGTAACGGCGAGTGAACCGGGAAGAGTCCAGCGTCGAATCTGCGCGCTTTTCGAGCGCGCCGAGTTGTGACGTACGGAAGTCCCAGTGCGGCTAACGGCGAGCGCCGGTGTCCTTCTGATCGAGGCCTCGTCCCAGGGCGGGTGTTAGGCCCATAGGGGCGCTTGCCTTGGCCGCTTCGGGTCTTCTCGGAGTCGGGTTGTTTGGGAATGCAGCCCAAAGCGGGTGGTAAACTCCACCTAAGACTAAATACGGTCGCGAGACCGATAGCGGACAAGTACCGTGAGGGAAAGTTGAAAACCGCTTTGAAGAGAGAGTTCAAGAGTACGTGAAACCCTTGAGAGGCAAACGGGAGGGCCCGTCAGGTCGCCGGCTC
>NC_135251.1:27904428-27909428 GCF_964204865.1 Styela clava
CGGCATCGGCGTCGAAAGAAGCCGAGCCGAAAAAAGTTGTACAAACGTGCAAGCATACTAACCTAACTCTAGGTAAGGCATGTCAGAGCGAAAGACAGTAATTTCGAATGAGCCAAGAAAGAGCGGTGCGGGGCCGGTCGGAGCGCACCCTTTTCTCGGTGGCTGGCGGGCGAGAGAGTGCTGCGTCGCCGGCATCGGCGTCGAAAGAAGCCGAGCCGAAAAAAGTTAAAGTACAAACGTGCAAGCATATTAACCTAACCCTAGGTAAGGCATGTCAGAGCGAAAGACAGTAATTTCGAATGAGCCAAGAAAGAGCGGTGCGGGGCCGGTCGGAGCGCACCCTTTTCTCGGTGGCTGGCGGGCGAGAGAGTGCTGCGTCGCCGGCATCGGCGTCGAAAGAAGCCGAGCCGAAAAAAGTTCAAGTACAAACGTGCAAGCATACTAACCTAACCCTAGGTAAGGCATGTCAGAGCGAAAGACAGTAATTTCGAATGAGCCAAGAAAGAGCGGTGCGGGGCCGGTCGGAGCGCACCCTTTTCTCGGTGGCTGGCGGGCGAGAGAGTGCTGCGTCGCCGGCATCGGCGTCGAAAGAAGCCGAGCCAAAAAAAGTTAAAGTACAAACGTGCAAGCATACTAACCTAACCCTAGGTAAGGCATGTCAGAGCGAAAGACAGTAAACTCGAATGAGCCATGAAAGAGCGGTGCGGGGCCGGTCGGAGCGCACCCTTTTCTCGGTGGCTGGCGGGCGAGAGAGTGCTGCGTCGCCGGCATCGGCGTCGAAAGAAGCCGAGCCGAAAAAAGTTAAAGTACAAACGTGCAAGCATACTAACCTAACCCTAGGTAAGGCATGTCAGAGCGAAAGACAGTAATTTCGAATGAGCCAAGAAAGAGCGGTGCGGGGCCGGTCGGAGCGCACCCTTTTCTCGGTGGCTGGCGGGCGAGAGAGTGCTGCGTCGCCGGCATCGGCGTCGAAAGAAGCCGAGCCAAAAAAAGTTAAAGTACAAACGTGCAAGCATACTAACCTAACCCTAGGTAAGGCATGTCAGAGCGAAAGACAGTAATTTCGAATGAGCCAAGAAAGAGCGGTGCGGGGCCGGTCGAAGCGCACCCTTTTCTCGGTGGCTGGCGGGCGAGAGAGTGCTGCGTCGCCGGCATCGGCGTCGAAAGGAGCCGAGCCAAAAAAAGTTAAAGTACAAACGTGCAAGCATACTAACCTAACCCTAGGTAAGGCATGTCAGAGCGAAAGACAGTAAACTCGAATGAGCCATGAAAGAGCGGTGCGGGGCCGGTCGGAGAGCACCCTTTTCTCGGTGGCTGGCGGGCGAGAGAGTGCTGCGTCGCCGGCATCGGCGTCGAAAGAAGCCGAGCCGAAAAAAGTTAAAGTACAAACGTGCAAGCATACTAACCTAACCCTAGGTAAGGCATGTCAGAGCGAAAGACAGTAATTTCGAATGAGCCAAGAAAGAGCGGTGCGGGGCCGGTCGGAGCGCACCCTTTTCTCGGTGGCTGGCGGGCGAGAGAGTGCTGCGTCGCCGGCATCGGCGTCGAAAGAAGCCGAGCCGAAAAAAGTTAAAGTACAAACGTGCAAGCATACTAACCTAACCCTAGGTAAGGCATGTCAGAGCGAAAGACAGTAATTTCGAATGAGCCAAGAAAGAGCGGTGCGGGGCCGGTCGGAGCGCACCCTTTTCTCGGTGGCTGGCGGGCGAGAGAGTGCTGCGTCGCCGGCATCGGCGTCGAAAGAAGCCGAGCCAAAAAAAGTTAAAGTACAAACGTGCAAGCATACTAACCTAACCCTAGGTAAGGCATGTCAGAGCGAAAGACAGTAAACTCGAATGAGCCATGAAAGAGCGGTGCGGGGCCGGTCGGAGCGCACCCTTTTCTCGGTGGCTGGCGGGCGAGAGAGTGCTGCGTCGCCGGCATCGGCGTCGAAAGAAGCCGAGCCGAAAAAAGTTAAAGTACAAACGCGATGCTAATGAGCGAGCCGTTGTCTCGACTAATATGTAGGGGGCGTTCGATCGAGCGTCTGGCTTGAGCGCTTGTCGGCCTAGCAGAACGGTCGCATTGTTATGCCCGGGTTTTAGGCACCGCTGCAGGCGGCCGGCAGAGCTCTTGTTTATGCGAAACTGAATGGATCGAGCCCGAGAGAGGGCGAGCAAAGAAAAAACGCAAATCGCTCCGCCTGGCACTGCCGGCGAGAGCGTGGACGTCGCGGCCAGCGACTGTCGAAGCTGAGTACGGCCGCAGGCGATCGCCTCGGTCTTAAACGAATGCGACGAGCACGCGCCGGGCGGCCCAGCAAGGGTCGAGCGCAGCTGTCGCAGCTATCTGGTTGATCCTGCCAGTAGTGATATGCTTGTCTCAAAGATTAAGCCATGCAGGTGCAAGTACGAGTTCTCGTAAAACGAAACTGCGAATGGCTCATTAAATCAGTCTTGGTTTATTTGGTCTCGTAAGCGAAGTGGATAACTGTGGTAATTCTAGAGCTAATACATGCATTAAGCGCCGACTTCGGGAGGCGCGCTTTTATCAGATCAAAACCGACCGGGTTCGTCCTGTGACGTTTGATGACTCTGGATAACCACGCGGATCGTACGGTCTCTGCACCGACGACGTATCATTCAAGTGTCTGCCCTATCAACTGTCGAAGGTACGCTACGTGCCTACCTTTGTGATAACGGGTAACGGGGAATCAGGGTTCGATTCCGGAGAGGGAGCCTGAGAAACGGCTACCACATCCAAGGAAGGCAGCAGGCGCGCAAATTACCCATTCCCGACACGGGGATGTAGTGACGAAAAATAACAATACAGGACTCTAACGAGGCCCTGTAATTGGAATGAGTACATCCTAAAACTCTTAACGAGTATCCATTGGAGGGCAAGTCTGGTGCCAGCAGCCGCGGTAATTCCAGCTCCAACAGTGTATGCTAAAGTTGTTGCGGTTGAAAAGCTCGTAGTTGGATTTTGGGCGAGCGCCGCCGGTCCGTCGCAAGGCGTGTCACTGGTTGCGTTCGCCTCACCTTCGGTTCTCCGTCGGTGCTCTTGACTGAGTGTCGGCGGTGGCCGATAAGTTTACTTTGAAAAAATTAGAGTGTTCAAAGCAGGCTGTTCGCCTGCATAGTGTTGCATGGAATAATGGAATAGGACCTCGGTTCTATTTTGTTGGTTTTCGGAGCACGAGGTAATGATTAAGAGGGACAGACGGGGGCGTCCGTACTCTGCCGTTAGAGGTGAAATTCTTGGATCGGCGGAAGACGAACTACTGCGAAAGCATTCGCCAAGAATGTTTTCTTTAATCAAGAGCGAAAGTCAGAGGTTCGAAGACGATCAGATACCGTCCTAGTTCTGACTATAAACGATGCCAACTAGCGATCGGGAGGCGTTACCATGACGACCTTTCCGGCAGCTTCCGGGAAACCAAAGTCCTTGGGTTCCGGGGGAAGTATGGTTGCAAAGCTGAAACTTAAAGGAATTGACGGAAGGGCACCACCAGGAGTGGAGCCTGCGGCTTAATTTGACTCAACACGGGGAAACTCACCCGGCCCGGACACAGGTAGGATTGACAGATTGAGAGCTCTTTCTTGATTCTGTGGGTGGTGGTGCATGGCCGTTCTTAGTTGGTGGAGCGATTTGTCTGGTTAATTCCGATAACGAACGAGACTCTGGCATGCTAAATAGTTACGCGACCTTCTCGGTCGGCGTCTAACTTCTTAGAGGGACTAGTGGCGTTTAGCCACACGAGATTGAGCAATAACAGGTCTGTGATGCCCTTAGATGTCCGGGGCGCACATGCGCTACACTGAGTGAAGCAGCGAGTGTCTAACCTAGGCCGAAAGGTCCGGGTAACCCGTTGAACCTCATTCGTGATTGGGATAGGGACTTGCAATTGTTTCCCTTGAACGAGGAATTCCCAGTAAGCGCAAGTCATCAACTTGCGTTGATTACGTCCCTGCCCTTTGTACACACCGCCCGTCGCTACTACCGATTGAATGGTTTAGTGAGATCCTTGGATCGGCCCCGTCGCGGCTGGCAACGGCCGCGTCGGCGTGTCGAGAAGACGATCAAACTTGATCATTTAGAGGAAGTAAAAGTCGTAACAAGGTTTCCGTAGGTGAACCTGCGGAAGGATCATTACCGAAAGTGGTGGTAGGCCCCGGCCGACCGCGCACTTAATTGTCTTTGGGTGCCGCCGAGAGGGCGGCCGTCAATCGGGGTTCCGCCCCGTGCGACACGCGTAACACGTTGGCATAGCAAGGCAGCCGAGTGCGATGGTGGCTTCTGGGCACCGCGCTCGATGTGCCGCCGGCCCAGCCCGGCGGTCGCTCGGCGCCGTTTGTTGGTGTTTTTGTGCAGTTGTTGTCGGTGGTGGTTTTGTGGTCGATCCCACAGTGTGACGTCCGCGCGCTTCGGCGCCGGGCGAAACGTCGAGGACGACTCTTAACGGTGGATCACTCGGCTCGCGAGTCGATGAGGGACGCAGCCAAGTGCGAGAAGTAATGTGAATTGCAGAACACATTGAACGTCGACCTTCTGAACGCGAATTGCGGTCTCGGGTCAATCCCGGGACCGCGTCTGCCTCAGGGTCGCGTTCGTCCTCACCCGAGGGCCGTCGCCTGGCCTCTGCGAAGACGGCCGGGCGTCGCCCCAAGTTGAAGCGGTCGCCGAGCTTTCTCGGCGCGACCGCGTGTCCCGTACACCGCCGGCCCCTCGACGTGTTCAACTACGTTCGAGGGGCGGGTCCAGGTCGGTCGGTCCGGTCACGAGATCAAGACCGACCGTGGGCCAAGGCGGTGACGGTACGCGCTCGGTTGGCGCCGGCGGCGACGACTTGCGATGCCAGCGGGCCGTGTAAGAAGCGGCCCGCTTGACACATACGACCTGAGTTCAGGCGAGAGCACCCGCTGAATTTAAGCATATTATTAAGCGGAGGAAAAGAAACCAACAGGGATTCCCTGAGTAACGGCGAGTGAACCGGGAAGAGTCCAGCGTCGAATCTGCGC
>NC_135251.1:27914428-27916928 GCF_964204865.1 Styela clava
CAGAGCGAAAGACAGTAATTTCGAATGAGCCAAGAAAGAGCGGTGCGGGGCCGGTCGGAGCGCACCCTTTTCTCGGTGGCTGGCGGGCGAGAGAGTGCTGCGTCGCCGGCATCGGCGTCGAAAGAAGCCGAGCCGAAAAAAGTTAAAGTACAAACGTGCAAGCATACTAACCTAACCCTAGGTAAGGCATGTCAGAGCGAAAGACAGTAATTTCGAATGAGCCAAGAAAGAGCGGTGCGGGGCCGGTCGGAGCGCACCCTTTTCTCGGTGGCTGGCGGGCGAGAGAGTGCTGCGTCGCCGGCATCGGCGTCGAAAGAAGCCGAGCCGAAAAAAGTTAAAGTACAAACGTGCAAGCATACTAACCTAACCCTAGGTAAGGCATGTCAGAGCGAAAGACAGTAAACTCGAATGAGCCAAGAAAGAGCGGTGCGGGGCCGGTCGGAGCGCACCCTTTTCTCGGTGGCTGGCGGGCGAGAGAGTGCTGCGTCGCCGGCATCGGCGTCGAAAGAAGCCGAGCCGAAAAAAGTAAAAGTACAAACGTGCAAGCATACTAACCTAACCCTAGGTAAGGCATGTCAGAGCGAAAGACAGTAATTTCGAATGAGCCAAGAAAGAGCGGTGCGGGGCCGGTCGGAGCGCACCCTTTTCTCGGTGGCTGGCGGGCGAGAGAGTGCTGCGTCGCCGGCATCGGCGTCGAAAGAAGCCGAGCCGAAAAAAGTTAAAGTACAAACGTGCAAGCATACTAACCTAACCCTAGGTAAGGCATGTCAGAGCGAAAGACAGTAATTTCGAATGAGCCAAGAAAGAGCGGTGCGGGGCCGGTCGGAGCGCACCCTTTTCTCGGTGGCTGGCGGGCGAGAGAGTGCTGCGTCGCCGGCATCGGCGTCGAAAGAAGCCGAGCCGAAAAAAGTTAAAGTACAAACGTGCAAGCATACTAACCTAACCCTAGGTAAGGCATGTCAGAGCGAAAGACAGTAAACTCGAATGAGCCAAGAAAGAGCGGTGCGGGGCCGGTCGGAGCGCACCCTTTTCTCGGTGGCTGGCGGGCGAGAGAGTGCTGCGTCGCCGGCATCGGCGTCGAAAGAAGCCGAGCCGAAAAAAGTTAAAGTACAAACGTGCAAGCATACTAACCTAACCCTAGGTAAGGCATGTCAGAGCGAAAGTCAGTAATTTCGAATGAGCCAAGAAAGAGCGGTGCGGGGCCGGTCGGAGCGCACCCTTTTCTCGGTGGCTGGCGGGCGAGAGAGTGCTGCGTCGCCGGCATCGGCGTCGAAAGAAGCCGAGCCAAAAAAAGTTAAAGTACAAACGTGCAAGCATACTAACCTAACCCTAGGTAAGGCATGTCAGAGCGAAAGACAGTAAACTCGAATGAGCCATGAAAGAGCGGTGCGGGGCCGGTCGGAGCGCACCCTTTTCTCGGTGGCTGGCGGGCGAGAGAGTGCTGCGTCGCCGGCATCGGCGTCGAAAGAAGCCGAGCCGAAAAAAGTTAAAGTACAAACGTGCAAGCATACTAACCTAACCCTAGGTAAGGCATGTCAGAGCGAAAGACAGTAATTTCGAATGAGCCAAGAAAGAGCGGTGCGGGGCCGGTCGGAGCGCACCCTTTTCTCGGTGGCTGGCGGGCGAGAGAGTGCTGCGTCGCCGGCATCGGCGTCGAAAGAAGCCGAGCCAAAAAAAGTTAAAGTACAAACGTGCAAGCATACTAACCTAACCCTAGGTAAGGCATGTCAGAGCGAAAGACAGTAATTTCGAATGAGCCAAGAAAGAGCGGTGCGGGGCCGGTCGAAGCGCACCCTTTTCTCGGTGGCTGGCGGGCGAGAGAGTGCTGCGTCGCCGGCATCGGCGTCGAAAGAAGCCGAGCCAAAAAAAGTTAAAGTACAAACGTGCAAGCATACTAACCTAACCCTAGGTAAGGCATGTCAGAGCGAAAGACAGTAATTTCGAATGAGCCAAGAAAGAGCGGTGCGGGGCCGGTCGAAGCGCACCCTTTTCTCGGTGGCTGGCGGGCGAGAGAGTGCTGCGTCGCCGGCATCGGCGTCGAAAGAAGCCAAGCCGAAAAAAGTTAAAGTACAAACGTGCAAGCATACTAACCTAACCCTAGGTAAGGCATGTCAGAGCGAAAGACAGTAATTTCGAATGAGCCAAGAAAGAGCGGTGCGGGGCCGGTCGGAGCGCACCCTTTTCTCGGTGGCTGGCGGGCGAGAGAGTGCTGCGTCGCCGGCATCGGCGTCGAAAGAAGCCGAGCCAAAAAAAGTTAAAGTACAAACGTGCAAGCATACTAACCTAACCCTAGGTAAGGCATGTCAGAGCGAAAGACAGTAAACTCGAATGAGCCATGAAAGAGCGGTGCGGGGCCGGTCGGAGCGCACCCTTTTCTCGGTGGCTGGCGGGCGAGAGAGTGCTGCGTCGCCGGCATCGGCGTCGAAAGAAGCCGAGCCGAAAAAAGTTAAAGTACAAACGCGATGCTAATGAGCGAGCCGTTGTCTCGACTAATATGTAG
>NC_135251.1:27924428-27926928 GCF_964204865.1 Styela clava
GGCGGGCGAGAGAGTGCTGCGTCGCCGGCATCGGCGTCGAAAGAAGCCGAGCCAAAAAAAGTTAAAGTACAAACGTGCAAGCATACTAACCTAACCCTAGGTAAGGCATGTCAGAGCGAAAGACAGTAATTTCGAATGAGCCAAGAAAGAGCGGTGCGGGGCCGGTCGGAGCGCACCCTTTTCTCGGTGGCTGGCGGGCGAGAGAGTGCTGCGTCGCCGGCATCGGCGTCGAAAGAAGCCGAGCCAAAAAAAGTTAAAGTACAAACGTGCAAGCATACTAACCTAACCCTAGGTAAGGCATGTCAGAGCGAAAGACAGTAATTTCGAATGAGCCAAGAAAGAGCGGTGCGGGGCCGGTCGGAGCGCACCCTTTTCTCGGTGGCTGGCGGGCGAGAGAGTGCTGCGTCGCCGGCATCGGCGTCGAAAGAAGCCGAGCCGAAAAAAGTTAAAGTACAAACGTGCAAGCATACTAACCTAACCCTAGGTAAGGCATGTCAGAGCGAAAGACAGTAAACTTGAATGAGCCAAGAAAGAGCGGTGCGGGGCCGGTCGGAGCGCACCCTTTTCTCGGTGGCTGGCGGGCGAGAGAGTGCTGCGTCGCCGGCATCGGCGTCGAAAGAAGCCGAGCCGAAAAAAGTTGTACAAACGTGCAAGCATACTAACCTAACCCTAGGTAAGGCATGTCAGAGCGAAAAACAGTAATTTCGAATGAGCCAAGAAAGAGCGGTGCGGGGCCGGTCGGAGCGCACCCTTTTCTCGGTGGCTGGCGGGCGAGAGAGTGCTGCGTCGCCGGCATCGGCGTCGAAAGAAGCCGAGCCGAAAAAAGTTAAAGTACAAACGTGCAAGCATACTAACCTAACCCTAGGTAAGGCATGTCAGAGCGAAAGACAGTAATTTCGAATGAGCCAAGAAAGAGCGGTGCGGGGCCGGTCGGAGCGCACCCTTTTCTCGGTGGCTGGCGGGCGAGAGAGTGCTGCGTCGCCGGCATCGGCGTCGAAAGAAGCCGAGCCGAAAAAAGTTAAAGTACAAACGTGCAAGCATACTAACCTAACCCTAGGTAAGGCATGTCAGAGCGAAAGACAGTAATTTCGAATGAGCCAAGAAAGAGCGGTGCGGGGCCGGTCGGAGCGCACCCTTTTCTCGGTGGCTGGCGGGCGAGAGAGTGCTGCGTCGCCGGCATCGGCGTCGAAAGAAGCCGAGCCAAAAAAAGTTAAAGTACAAACGTGCAAGCATACCAACCTAACCCTAGGTAAGGCATGTCAGAGCGAAAGACAGTAAACTCGAATGAGCCATGAAAGAGCGGTGCGGGGCCGGTCGGAGCGCACCCTTTTCTCGGTGGCTGGCGGGCGAGAGAGTGCTGCGTCGCCGGCATCGGCGTCGAAAGAAGCCGAGCCGAAAAAAGTTAAAGTACAAACGTGCAAGCATACTAACCTAACCCTAGGTAAGGCATGTCAGAGCGAAAGACAGTAATTTCGAATGAGCCAAGAAAGAGCGGTGCGGGGCCGGTCGGAGCGCACCCTTTTCTCGGTGGCTGGCGGGCGAGAGAGTGCTGCGTCGCCGGCATCGGCGTCGAAAGAAGCCGAGCCAAAAAAAGTTAAAGTACAAACGTGCAAGCATACTAACCTAACCCTAGGTAAGGCATGTCAGAGCGAAAGACAGTAATTTCGAATGAGCCAAGAAAGAGCGGTGCGGGGCCGGTCGAAGCGCACCCTTTTCTCGGTGGCTGGCGGGCGAGAGAGTGCTGCGTCGCCGGCATCGGCGTCGAAAGAAGCCGAGCCAAAAAAAGTTAAAGTACAAACGTGCAAGCATACTAACCTAACCCTAGGTAAGGCATGTCAGAGCGAAAGACAGTAAACTCGAATGAGCCATGAAAGAGCGGTGCGGGGCCGGTCGGAGCGCACCCTTTTCTCGGTGGCTGGCGGGCGAGAGAGTGCTGCGTCGCCGGCATCGGCGTCGAAAGAAGCCGAGCCGAAAAAAGTTAAAGTACAAACGTGCAAGCATACTAACCTAACCCTAGGTAAGGCATGTCAGAGCGAAAGACAGTAATTTCGAATGAGCCAAGAAAGAGCGGTGCGGGGCCGGTCGGAGCGCACCCTTTTCTCGGTGGCTGGCGGGCGAGAGAGTGCTGCGTCGCCGGCATCGGCGTCGAAAGAAGCCGAGCCGAAAAAAGTTAAAGTACAAACGTGCAAGCATACTAACCTAACCCTAGGTAAGGCATGTCAGAGCGAAAGACAGTAATTTCGAATGAGCCAAGAAAGAGCGGTGCGGGGCCGGTCGGAGCGCACCCTTTTCTCGGTGGCTGGCGGGCGAGAGAGTGCTGCGTCGCCGGCATCGGCGTCGAAAGAAGCCGAGCCAAAAAAAGTTAAAGTACAAACGTGCAAGCATACTAACCTAACCCTAGGTAAGGCATGTCAGAGCGAAAGACAGTAAACTCGAATGAGCCATGAAAGAGCGGTGCGGGGCCGGTCGGAGCGCACCCTTTTCTCGGTGGCTGGCGGGC
>NC_135251.1:27934428-27936928 GCF_964204865.1 Styela clava
GGCATCGGCGTCGAAAGAAGCCGAGCCGAAAAAAGTTAAAGTACAAACGTGCAAGCATACTAACCTAACCCTAGGTAAGGCATGTCAGAGCGAAAGACAGTAATTTCGAATGAGCCAAGAAAGAGCGGTGCGGGGCCGGTCGGAGCGCACCCTTTTCTCGGTGGCTGGCGGGCGAGAGAGTGCTGCGTCGCCGGCATCGGCGTCGAAAGAAGCCGAGCCGAAAAAAGTTAAAGTACAAACGTGCAAGCATACTAACCTAACCCTAGGTAAGGCATGTCAGAGCGAAAGACAGTAAACTCGAATGAGCCAAGAAAGAGCGGTGCGGGGCCGGTCGGAGCGCACCCTTTTCTCGGTGGCTGGCGGGCGAGAGAGTGCTGCGTCGCCGGCATCGGCGTCGAAAGAAGCCGAGCCGAAAAAAGTTAAAGTACAAACGTGCAAGCATACTAACCTAACCCTAGGTAAGGCATGTCAGAGCGAAAGACAGTAATTTCGAATGAGCCAAGAAAGAGCGGTGCGGGGCCAGTCGGAGCGCACCCTTTTCTCGGTGGCTGGCGGGCGAGAGAGTGCTGCGTCGCCGGCATCGGCGTCGAAAGAAGCCGAGCCGAAAAAAGTTAAAGTACAAACGTGCAAGCATACTAACCTAACCCTAGGTAAGGCATGTCAGAGCGAAAGACAGTAATTCCGAATGAGCCAAGAAAGAGCGGTGCGGGGCCGGTCGGAGCGCACCCTTTTCTCGGTGGCTGGCGGGCGAGAGAGTGCTGCGTCGCCGGCATCGGCGTCGAAAGAAGCCGAGCCGAAAAAAGTTAAAGTACAAACGTGCAAGCATACTAACCTAACCCTAGGTAAGGCATGTCAGAGCGAAAGACAGTAAACTCGAATGAACCAAGAAAGAGCGGTGCGGGGCCGGTCGGAGCGCACCCTTTTCTCGGTGGCTGGCGGGCGAGAGAGTGCTGCGTCGCCGGCATCGGCGTCGAAAGAAGCCGAGCCGAAAAAAGTTAAAGTACAAACGTGCAAGCATACTAACCTAACCCTAGGTAAGGCATGTCAGAGCGAAAGACAGTAATTTCGAATGAGCCAAGAAAGAGCGGTGCGGGGCCGGTCGGAGCGCACCCTTTTCTCGGTGGCTGGCGGGCGAGAGAGTGCTGCGTCGCCGGCATCGGCGTCGAAAGAAGCCGAGCCGAAAAAAGTTAAAGTACAAACGTGCAAGCATACTAACCTAACCCTAGGTAAGGCATGTCAGAGCGAAAGACAGTAATTTCGAATGAGCCAAGAAAGAGCGGTGCGGGGCCGGTCGGAGCGCACCCTTTTCTCGGTGGCTGGCGGGCGAGAGAGTGCTGCGTCGCCGGCATCGGCGTCGAAAGAAGCCGAGCCGAAAAAAGTTAAAGTACAAACGTGCAAGCATACTAACCTAACCCTAGGTAAGGCATGTCAGAGCGAAAGACAGTAATTTCGAATGAGCCAAGAAAGAGCGGTGCGGGGCCGGTCGGAGCGCACCCTTTTCTCGGTGGCTGGCGGGCGAGAGAGTGCTGCGTCGCCGGCATCGGCGTCGAAAGAAGCCGAGCCAAAAAAAGTTAAAGTACAAACGTGCAAGCATACTAACCTAACCCTAGGTAAGGCATGTCAGAGCGAAAGACAGTAAACTCGAATGAGCCATGAAAGAGCGGTGCGGGGCCGGTCGGAGCGCACCCTTTTCTCGGTGGCTGGCGGGCGAGAGAGTGCTGCGTCGCCGGCATCGGCGTCGAAAGAAGCCGAGCCGAAAAAAGTTAAAGTACAAACGTGCAAGCATACTAACCTAACCCTAGGTAAGGCATGTCAGAGCGAAAGACAGTAATTTCGAATGAGCCAAGAAAGAGCGGTGCGGGGCCGGTCGGAGCGCACCCTTTTCTCGGTGGCTGGCGGGCGAGAGAGTGCTGCGTCGCCGGCATCGGCGTCGAAAGAAGCCGAGCCAAAAAAAGTTAAAGTACAAACGTGCAAGCATACTAACCTAACCCTAGGTAAGGCATGTCAGAGCGAAAGACAGTAATTTCGAATGAGCCAAGAAAGAGCGGTGCGGGGCCGGTCGAAGCGCACCCTTTTCTCGGTGGCTGGCGGGCGAGAGAGTGCTGCGTCGCCGGCATCGGCGTCGAAAGAAGCCGAGCCAAAAAAAGTTAAAGTACAAACGTGCAAGCATACTAACCTAACCCTAGGTAAGGCATGTCAGAGCGAAAGACAGTAAACTCAAATGAGCCATGAAAGAGCGGTGCGGGGCCGGTCGGAGCGCACCCTTTTCTCGGTGGCTGGCGGGCGAGAGAGTGCTGCGTCGCCGGCATCGGCGTCGAAAGAAGCCGAGCCGAAAAAAGTTAAAGTACAAACGTGCAAGCATACTAACCTAACCCTAGGTAAGGCATGTCAGAGCGAAAGACAGTAATTTCGAATGAGCCAAGAAAGAGCGGTGCGGGGCCGGTCGGAGCGCACCCTTTTCTCGGTGGCTGGCGGGCGAGAGAGTGCTGCGTCGCCGGCA
>NC_135251.1:27944428-27951928 GCF_964204865.1 Styela clava
AGCCGAGCCAAAAAAAGTTAAAGTACAAACGTGCAAGCATACTAACCTAACCCTAGGTAAGGCATGTCAGAGCGAAAGACAGTAAACTCGAATGAGCCATGAAAGAGCGGTGCGGGGCCGGTCGGAGCGCACCCTTTTCTCGGTGGCTGGCGGGCGAGAGAGTGCTGCGTCGCCGGCATCGGCGTCGAAAGAAGCCGAGCCAAAAAAAGTTAAAGTACAAACGTGCAAGCATACTAACCTAACCCTAGGTAAGGCATGTCAGAGCGAAAGACAGTAAACTCGAATGAGCCATGAAAGAGCGGTGCGGGGCCGGTCGGAGCGCACCCTTTTCTCGGTGGCTGGCGGGCGAGAGAGTGCTGCGTCGCCGGCATCGGCGTCGAAAGAAGCCGAGCCAAAAAAAGTTAAAGTACAAACGTGCAAGCATACTAACCTAACCCTAGGTAAGGCATGTCAGAGCGAAAGACAGTAATTTCGAATGAGCCAAGAAAGAGCGGTGCGGGGCCGGTCGGAGCGCACCCTTTTCTCGGTGGCTGGCGGGCGAGAGAGTGCTGCGTCGCCGGCATCGGCGTCGAAAGAAGCCGAGCCAAAAAAAGTTAAAGTACAAACGTGCAAGCATACTAACCTAACCCTAGGTAAGGCATGTCAGAGCGAAAGACAGTAATTTCGAATGAGCCAAGAAAGAGCGGTGCGGGGCCGGTCGGAGCGCACCCTTTTCTCGGTGGCTGGCGGGCGAGAGAGTGCTGCGTCGCCGGCATCGGCGTCGAAAGAAGCCGAGCCGAAAAAAGTTAAAGTACAAACGTGCAAGCATACTAACCTAACCCTAGGTAAGGCATGTCAGAGCGAAAGACAGTAATTTCGAATGAGCCAAGAAAGAGCGGTGCGGGGCCGGTCGGAGCGCACCCTTTTCTCGGTGGCTGGCGGGCGAGAGAGTGCTGCGTCGCCGGCATCGGCGTCGAAAGAAGCCGAGCCGAAAAAAGTTAAAGTACAAACGTGCAAGCATACTAACCTAACCCTAGGTAAGGCATGTCAGAGCGAAAGACAGTAAACTCGAATGAGCCAAGAAAGAGCGGTGCGGGGCCGGTCGGAGCGCACCCTTTTCTCGGTGGCTGGCGGGCGAGAGAGTGCTGCGTCGCCGGCATCGGCGTCGAAAGAAGCCGAGCCGAAAAAAGTTAAAGTACAAACGTGCAAGCATACTAACCTAACCCTAGGTAAGGCATGTCAGAGCGAAAGACAGTAATTTCGAATGAGCCAAGAAAGAGCGGTGCGGGGCCGGTCGGAGCGCACCCTTTTCTCGGTGGCTGGCGGGCGAGAGAGTGCTGCGTCGCCGGCATCGGCGTCGAAAGAAGCCGAGCCAAAAAAAGTTAAAGTACAAACGTGCAAGCATACTAACCTAACCCTAGGTAAGGCATGTCAGAGCGAAAGACAGTAATTTCGAATGAGCCAAGAAAGAGCGGTGCGGGGCCGGTCGGAGCGCACCCTTTTCTCGGTGGCTGGCGGGCGAGAGAGTGCGGCGTCGCCGGCATCGGCGTCGAAAGAAGCCGAGCCGAAAAAAGTTAAAGTACAAACGTGCAAGCATACTAACCTAACCCTAGGTAAGGCATGTCAGAGCGAAAGACAGTAATTTCGAATGAGCCAAGAAAGAGCGGTGCGGGGCCGGTCGGAGCGCACCCTTTTCTCGGTGGCTGGCGGGCGAGAGAGTGCTGCGTCGCCGGCATCGGCGTCGAAAGAAGCCGAGCCGAAAAAAGTTAAAGTACAAACGTGCAAGCATACTAACCTAACCCTAGGTAAGGCATGTCAGAGCGAAAGACAGTAAACTCGAATGAGCCAAGAAAGAGCGGTGCGGGGCCGGTCGGAGCGCACCCTTTTCTCGGTGGCTGGCGGGCGAGAGAGTGCTGCGTCGCCGGCATCGGCGTCGAAAGAAGCCGAGCCGAAAAAAGTTAAAGTACAAACGTGCAAGCATACTAACCTAACCCTAGGTAAGGCATGTCAGAGCGAAAGACAGTAATTTCGAATGAGCCAAGAAAGAGCGGTGCGGGGCCGGTCGGAGCGCACCCTTTTCTCGGTGGCTGGCGGGCGAGAGAGTGCTGCGTCGCCGGCATCGGCGTCGAAAGAAGCCGAGCCGAAAAAAGTTAAAGTACAAACGTGCAAGCATACTAACCTAACCCTAGGTAAGGCATGTCAGAGCGAAAGACAGTAAACTCGAATGAGCCAAGAAAGAGCGGTGCGGGGCCGGTCGGAGCGCACCCTTTTCTCGGTGGCTGGCGGGCGAGAGAGTGCTGCGTCGCCGGCATCGGCGTCGAAAGAAGCCGAGCCGAAAAAAGTTAAAGTACAAACGTGCAAGCATACTAACCTAACCCTAGGTAAGGCATGTCAGAGCGAAAGACAGTAATTTCGAATGAGCCAAGAAAGAGCGGTGCGGGGCCGGTCGGAGCGCACCCTTTTCTCGGTGGCTGGCGGGCGAGAGAGTGCTGCGTCGCCGGCATCGGCGTCGAAAGAAGCCGAGCCAAAAAAAGTTAAAGTACAAACGTGCAAGCATACTAACCTAACCCTAGGTAAGGCATGTCAGAGCGAAAGACAGTAAACTCGAATGAGCCATGAAAGAGCGGTGCGGGGCCGGTCGGAGCGCACCCTTTTCTCGGTGGCTGGCGGGCGAGAGAGTGCTGCGTCGCCGGCATCGGCGTCGAAAGAAGCCGAGCCGAAAAAAGTTAAAGTACAAACGTGCAAGCATACTAACCTAACCCTAGGTAAGGCATGTCAGAGCGAAAGACAGTAATTTCGAATGAGCCAAGAAAGAGCGGTGCGGGGCCGGTCGGAGCGCACCCTTTTCTCGGTGGCTGGCGGGCGAGAGAGTGCTGCGTCGCCGGCATCGGCGTCGAAAGAAGCCGAGCCAAAAAAAGTTAAAGTACAAACGTGCAAGCATACTAACCTAACCCTAGGTAAGGCATGTCAGAGCGAAAGACAGTAATTTCGAATGAGCCAAGAAAGAGCGGTGCGGGGCCGGTCGAAGCGCACCCTTTTCTCGGTGGCTGGCGGGCGAGAGAGTGCTGCGTCGCCGGCATCGGCGTCGAAAGAAGCCGAGCCAAAAAAAGTTAAAGTACAAACGTGCAAGCATACTAACCTAACCCTAGGTAAGGCATGTCAGAGCGAAAGACAGTAAACTCGAATGAGCCATGAAAGAGCGGTGCGGGGCCGGTCGGAGCGCACCCTTTTCTCGGTGGCTGGCGGGCGAGAGAGTGCTGCGTCGCCGGCATCGGCGTCGAAAGAAGCCGAGCCGAAAAAAGTTAAAGTACAAACGTGCAAGCATACTAACCTAACCCTAGGTAAGGCATGTCAGAGCGAAAGACAGTAATTTCGAATGAGCCAAGAAAGAGCGGTGCGGGGCCGGTCGGAGCGCACCCTTTTCTCGGTGGCTGGCGGGCGAGAGAGTGCTACGTCGCCGGCATCGGCGTCGAAAGAAGCCGAGCCGAAAAAAGTTAAAGTACAAACGTGCAAGCATACTAACCTAACCCTAGGTAAGGCATGTCAGAGCGAAAGACAGTAATTTCGAATGAGCCAAGAAAGAGCGGTGCGGGGCCGGTCGGAGCGCACCCTTTTCTCGGTGGCTGGCGGGCGAGAGAGTGCTGCGTCGCCGGCATCGGCGTCGAAAGAAGCCGAGCCAAAAAAAGTTAAAGTACAAACGTGCAAGCATACTAACCTAACCCTAGGTAAGGCATGTCAGAGCGAAAGACAGTAAACTCGAATGAGCCATGAAAGAGCGGTGCGGGGCCGGTCGGAGCGCACCCTTTTCTCGGTGGCTGGCGGGCGAGAGAGTGCTGCGTCGCCGGCATCGGCGTCGAAAGAAGCCGAGCCGAAAAAAGTTAAAGTACAAACGCGATGCTAATGAGCGAGCCGTTGTCTCGACTAACATGTAGGGGGCGTTCGATCGAGCGTCTGGCTTGAGCGCTTGTCGGCCTAGCAGAACGGTCGCAATGTTATGCCCGGGTTTTAGGCACCGCTGCAGGCGGCCGGCAGAGCTCTTGTTTGTGCGAAACTGAATGGATCGAGCCCGAGAGAGGGCGAGCAAAGAAAAAACGCAAATCGCTCCGCCTGGCACTGCCGGCGAGAGCGTGGACGTCGCGGCCAGCGACTGTCGAAGCTGAGTACGGCCGCAGGCGATCGCCTCGGTCTTAAACGAATGCGACGAGCACGCGCCGGGCGGCCCAGCAAGGGCCGAGCGCAGCTGTCGCAGCTATCTGGTTGATCCTGCCAGTAGTGATATGCTTGTCTCAAAGATTAAGCCATGCAGGTGCAAGTACGAGTTCTCGTAAAGCGAAACTGCGAATGGCTCATTAAATCAGTCTTGGTTTATTTGGTCTCGTAAGCGAAGTGGATAACTGTGGTAATTCTAGAGCTAATACATGCATTAAGCGCCGACTTCGGGAGGCGAGCTTTTATCAGATCAAAACCGACCGGGTTCGTCCTGTGACGTTTGATGACTCTGGATAACCACGCGGATCGTACGGTCTCTGCACCGACGACGTATCATTCAAGTGTCTGCCCTATCAACTGTCGAAGGTACGCTACGTGCCTACCTTTGTGATAACGGGTAACGGGGAATCAGGGTTCGATTCCGGAGAGGGAGCCTGAGAAACGGCTACCACATCCAAGGAAGGCAGCAGGCGCGCAAATTACCCATTCCCGACACGGGGAGGTAGTGACGAAAAATAACAATACAGGACTCTAACGAGGCCCTGTAATTGGAATGAGTACATCCTAAAACTCTTAACGAGTATCCATTGGAGGGCAAGTCTGGTGCCAGCAGCCGCGGTAATTCCAGCTCCAACAGTGTATGCTAAAGTTGTTGCGGTTGAAAAGCTCGTAGTTGGATTTTGGGCGAGCGCCGCCGGTCCGTCGCAAGGCGTGTCACTGGTTGCGTTCGCCTCACCTTCGGTTCTCCGTCGGTGCTCTTGACTGAGTGTCGGCGGTGGCCGATAAGTTTACTTTGAAAAAATTAGAGTGTTCAAAGCAGGCTGTTCGCCTGCATAGTGTTGCATGGAATAATGGAATAGGACCTCGGTTCTATTTTGTTGGTTTTCGGAGCACGAGGTAATGATTAAGAGGGACAGACAGGGGCGTCCGTACTCTGCCGTTAGAGGTGAAATTCTTGGATCGGCGGAAGACGAACTACTGCGAAAGCATTCGCCAAGAATGTTTTCTTTAATCAAGAGCGAAAGTCAGAGGTTCGAAGACGATCAGATACCGTCCTAGTTCTGACTATAAACGATGCCAACTAGCGATCGGGAGGCGTTACCATGACGACCTTTCCGGCAGCTTCCGGGAAACCAAAGTCTTTGGGTTCCGGGGGAAGTATGGTTGCAAAGCTGAAACTTAAAGGAATTGACGGAAGGGCACCACCAGGAGTGGAGCCTGCGGCTTAATTTGACTCAACACGGGGAAACTCACCCGGCCCGGACACAGGTAGGATTGACAGATTGAGAGCTCTTTCTTGATTCTGTGGGTGGTGGTGCATGGCCGTTCTTAGTTGGTGGAGCGATTTGTCTGGTTAATTCCGATAACGAACGAGACTCGGGCATGCTGAATAGTTACGCGACCTTCTCGGTCGGCGTCTAACTTCTTAGAGGGACTAGTGGCGTTTAGCCACACGAGATTGAGCAATAACAGGTCTGTGATGCCCTTAGATGTCCGGGGCCGCACGCGCGCTACACTGAGTGAAGCAGCGAGTGTCTAACCTAGGCCGAAAGGTCCGGGTAACCCGTTGAACCTCATTCGTGATTGGGATAGGGACTTGCAATTGTTTCCCTTGAACGAGGAATTCCCAGTAAGCGCAAGTCATCAACTTGCGTCGATTACGTCCCTGCCCTTTGTACACACCGCCCGTCGCTACTACCGATTGAATGGTTTAGTGAGATCCTTGGATCGGCCCCGTCGCGGCTGGCAACGGCCGCGTCGGCGTGTCGAGAAGACGATCAAACTTGATCATTTAGAGGAAGTAAAAGTCGTAACAAGGTTTCCGTAGGTGAACCTGCGGAAGGATCATTACCGAAAGTGGTGGTAGGCCCCGGCCGACCGCGCACTTAATTGTCTTTGGGTGCCGCCGAGAGGGCGGCCGTCAATCGGGGTTCCGCCCCGTGCGACACGCGTAACACGTTGGCATAGCAAGGCAGCCGAGTGCGATGGTGGCTTCTGGGCACCGCGCTCGATGTGCCGCCGGCCCAGCCCGGCGGTCGCTCGGCGCCGTTTGTTGGTGTTTTTGTGCAGTTGTTGTCGGTGGTGGTTTTGTGGTCGATCCCACAGTGTGACATCCGCGCGCTTCGGCGCCGGGCGAAACGTCGAGGACGACTCTTAACGGTGGATCACTCGGCTCGCGAGTCGATGAAGGACGCAGCCAAGTGCGAGAAGTAATGTGAATTGCAGAACACATTGAACGTCGACCTTCTGAACGCGAATTGCGGTCTCGGGTCAATCCCGGGACCGCGTCTGCCTCAGGGTCGCGTTCGTCCTCACCCGAGGGCCGTCGCCTGGCCTCTGCGAAGACGGCCGGGCGTCGCCCCAAGTTGAAGCGGTCGCCGAGCTTTCTCGGCGCGACCGCGTGTCCCGTTCACCGCCGGCCCCTCGACGTGTTCAACTACGTTCGAGGGGCGGGTCCAGGTCGGTCGGTCCGGTCACGAGATCAAGACCGACCGTGGGCCAAGGCGGCGACGGTACGCGCTCGGTCGGCGCCGGCGGCGACGACTTGCGATGCCAGCGGGCCGTGTAAGAAGCGGCCCGCTTGACACATACGACCTGAGTTCAGGCGAGAGCACCCGCTGAATTTAAGCATATTATTAAGCGGAGGAAAAGAAACCAACAGGGATTCCCTGAGTAACGGCGAGTGAACCGGGAAGAGTCCAGCGTCGAATCTGCGCGCTTTTCGAGCGCGCCGAGTTGTGACGTACGGAAGTCCCAGTGCGGCTAACGGCGAGCGCCGGTGTCCTTCTGATCGAGGCCTCGTCCCAGGGCGGGTGTTAGGCCCATAGGGGCGCTTGCCTTGACCGCTTCGGGTCTTCTCGGAGTCGGGTTGTTTGGGAATGCAGCCCAAAGCGGGTGGTAAACTCCACCTAAGACTAAATACGGTCGCGAGACCGATAGCGGACAAGTACCGTGAGGGAAAGTTGAAAAGCACTTTGAAGAGAGAGTTCAAGAGTACGTGAAACCGTTGAGAGGCAAACGGGAGGGCCCGTCAGGTCGCCGGCTCGCTTTCAGTTGGGTGCGGGGGCGCGCCGTCTCGGTTCGCGGACGCTTAAGGCGCCGCTGCCGAGTCGGCTCGCGCACCGTCTCAGCGCACTAGCGACCGGCGCGGGTCACGACCGGTTTGCCGTCGGTCTAAGTTCCCGCGCGAAGGTGGCCTCCGCTCCGGCGGGGGTGTTATAGCGCGCCGGCGGTGCGGCCCGGCGGCGGATCGAGGAATGGATGCCGCGCGCTCTCTGTGTGCGGCCGTCGCCGTTCGGCTGGCTTGTCGTT
>NC_135251.1:27956928-27961928 GCF_964204865.1 Styela clava
AGCGCACCCTTTTCTCGGTGGCTGGCGGGCGAGAGAGTGCTGCGTCGCCGGCATCGGCGTCGAAAGAAGCCGAGCCAAAAAAAGTTAAAGTACAAACGTGCAAGCATACTAACCTAACCCTAGGTAAGGCATGTCAGAGCGAAAGACAGTAATTTCGAATGAGCCAAGAAAGAGCGGTGCGGGGCCGGTCGGAGCGCACCCTTTTCTCGGTGACTGGCGGGCGAGAGAGTGCTGCGTCGCCGGCATCGGCGTCGAAAGAAGCCGAGCCAAAAAAAGTTAAAGTACAAACGTGCAAGCATACTAACCTAACCCTAGGTAAGGCATGTCAGAGCGAAAGACAGTAATTTCGAATGAGCCAAGAAAGAGCGGTGCGGGGCCGGTCGGAGCGCACCCTTTTCTCGGTGGCTGGCGGGCGAGAGAGTGCTGCGTCGCCGGCATCGGCGTCGAAAGAAGCCGAGCCGAAAAAAGTTAAAGTACAAACGTGCAAGCATACTAACCTAACCCTAGGTAAGGCATGTCAGAGCGAAAGACAGTAATTTCGAATGAGCCAAGAAAGAGCGGTGCGGGGCCGGTCGGAGCGCACCCTTTTCTCGGTGGCTGGCGGGCGAGAGAGTGCTGCGTCGCCGGCATCGGCGTCGAAAGAAGCCGAGCCGAAAAAAGTTAAAGTACAAACGTGCAAGCATACTAACCTAACCCTAGGTAAGGCATGTCAGAGCGAAAGACAGTAAACTCGAATGAGCCAAGAAAGAGCGGTGCGGGGCCGGTCGGAGCGCACCCTTTTCTCGGTGGCTGGCGGGCGAGAGAGTGCTGCGTCGCCGGCATCGGCGTCGAAAGAAGCCGAGCCGAAAAAAGTTAAAGTACAAACGTGCAAGCATACTAACCTAACCCTAGGTAAGGCATGTCAGAGCGAAAGACAGTAATTTCGAATGAGCCAAGAAAGAGCGGTGCGGGGCCGGTCGGAGCGCACCCTTTTCTCGGTGGCTGGCGGGCGAGAGAGTGCTGCGTCGCCGGCATCGGCGTCGAAAGAAGCCGAGCCGAAAAAAGTTAAAGTACAAACGTGCAAGCATACTAACCTAACCCTAGGTAAGGCATGTCAGAGCGAAAGACAGTAATTTCGAATGAGCCAAGAAAGAGCGGTGCGGGGCCGGTCGGAGCGCACCCTTTTCTCGGTGGCTGGCGGGCGAGAGAGTGCTGCGTCGCCGGCATCGGCGTCGAAAGAAGCCGAGCCGAAAAAAGTTAAAGTACAAACGTGCAAGCATACTAACCTAACCCTAGGTAAGGCATGTCAGAGCGAAAGACAGTAAACTCGAATGAGCCAAGAAAGAGCGGTGCGGGGCCGGTCGGAGCGCACCCTTTTCTCGGTGGCTGGCGGGCGAGAGAGTGCTGCGTCGCCGGCATCGGCGTCGAAAGAAGCCGAGCCGAAAAAAGTTAAAGTACAAACGTGCAAGCATACTAACCTAACCCTAGGTAAGGCATGTCAGAGCGAAAGACAGTAATTTCGAATGAGCCAAGAAAGAGCGGTGCGGGGCCGGTCGGAGCGCACCCTTTTCTCGGTGGCTGGCGGGCGAGAGAGTGCTGCGTCGCCGGCATCGGCGTCGAAAGAAGCCGAGCCGAAAAAAGTTAAAGTACAAACGTGCAAGCATACTAACCTAACCCTAGGTAAGGCATGTCAGAGCGAAAGACAGTAATTTCGAATGAGCCAAGAAAGAGCGGTGCGGGGCCGGTCGGAGCGCACCCTTTTCTCGGTGGCTGGCGGGCGAGAGAGTGCTGCGTCGAAGGCATCGGCGTCGAAAGAAGCCGAGCCGAAAAAAGTTAAAGTACAAACGTGCAAGCATACTAACCTAACCCTAGGTAAGGCATGTCAGAGCGAAAGACAGTAATTTCGAATGAGCCAAGAAAGAGCGGTGCGGGGCCGGTCGGAGCGCACCCTTTTCTCGGTGGCTGGCGGGCGAGAGAGTGCTGCGTCGCCGGCATCGGCGTCGAAAGAAGCCGAGCCAAAAAAAGTTAAAGTACAAACGTGCAAGCATACTAACCTAACCCTAGGTAAGGCATGTCAGAGCGAAAGACAGTAAACTCGAATGAGCCATGAAAGAGCGGTGCGGAGCCGGTCGGAGCGCACCCTTTTCTCGGTGGCTGGCGGGCGAGAGAGTGCTGCGTCGCCGGCATCGGCGTCGAAAGAAGCCGAGCCGAAAAAAGTTAAAGTACAAACGTGCAAGCATACTAACCTAACCCTAGGTAAGGCATGTCAGAGCGAAAGACAGTAATTTCGAATGAGCCAAGAAAGAGCGGTGCGGGGCCGGTCGGAGCGCACCCTTTTCTCGGTGGCTGGCGGGCGAGAGAGTGCTGCGTCGCCGGCATCGGCGTCGAAAGAAGCCGAGCCAAAAAAAGTTAAAGTACAAACGTGCAAGCATACTAACCTAACCCTAGGTAAGGCATGTCAGAGCGAAAGACAGTAATTTCGAATGAGCCAAGAAAGAGCGGTGCGGGGCCGGTCGAAGCGCACCCTTTTCTCGGTGGCTGGCGGGCGAGAGAGTGCTGCGTCGCCGGCATCGGCGTCGAAAGAAGCCGAGCCAAAAAAAGTTAAAGTACAAACGTGCAAGCATACTAACCTAACCCTAGGTAAGGCATGTCAGAGCGAAAGACAGTAAACTCAAATGAGCCATGAAAGAGCGGTGCGGGGCCGGTCGGAGCGCACCCTTTTCTCGGTGGCTGGCGGGCGAGAGAGTGCTGCGTCGCCGGCATCGGCGTCGAAAGAAGCCGAGCCGAAAAAAGTTAAAGTACAAACGTGCAAGCATACTAACCTAACCCTAGGTAAGGCATGTCAGAGCGAAAGACAGTAATTTCGAATGAGCCAAGAAAGAGCGGTGCGGGGCCGGTCGGAGCGCACCCTTTTCTCGGTGGCTGGCGGGCGAGAGAGTGCTGCGTCGCCGGCATCGGCGTCGAAAGAAGCCGAGCCGAAAAAAGTTAAAGTACAAACGTGCAAGCATACTAACCTAACCCTAGGTAAGGCATGTCAGAGCGAAAGACAGTAATTTCGAATGAGCCAAGAAAGAGCGGTGCGGGGCCGGTCGGAGCGCACCCTTTTCTCGGTGGCTGGCGGGCGAGAGAGTGCTGCGTCGCCGGCATCGGCGTCGAAAGAAGCCGAGCCAAAAAAAGTTAAAGTACAAACGTGCAAGCATACTAACCTAACCCTAGGTAAGGCATGTCAGAGCGAAAGACAGTAAACTCGAATGAGCCATGAAAGAGCGGTGCGGGGCCGGTCGGAGCGCACCCTTTTCTCGGTGGCTGGCGGGCGAGAGAGTGCTGCGTCGCCGGCATCGGCGTCGAAAGAAGCCGAGCCGAAAAAAGTTAAAGTACAAACGCGATGCTAATGAGCGAGCCGTTGTCTCGACTAATATGTAGGGGGCGTTCGATCGAGCGTCTGGCTTGAGCGCTTGTCGGCCTAGCAGAACGGTCGCATTGTTATGCCCGGGTTTTAGGCACCGCTGCAGGCGGCCGGCAGAGCTCTTGTTTGTGCGAAACTGAATGGATCGAGCCCGAGAGAGGGCGAGCAAAGAAAAAACGCAAATCGCTCCGCCTGGCACTGCCGGCGAGAGCGTGGACGTCGCGGCCCGCGACTGTCGAAGCTGAGTACGGCCGCAGGCGATCGCCTCGGTCTTAAACGAATGCGACGAGCACGCGCCGGGCGGCCCAGCAAGGGCCGAGCGCAGCTGTCGCAGCTATCTGGTTGATCCTGCCAGTAGTGATATGCTTGTCTCAAAGATTAAGCCATGCAGGTGCAAGTACGAGTTCTCGTAAAGCGAAACTGCGAATGGCTCATTAAATCAGTCTTGGTTTATTTGGTCTCGTAAGCGAAGTGGATAACTGTGGTAATTCTAGAGCTAATACATGCATTAAGCGCCGACTTCGGGAGGCGCGCTTTTATCAGATCAAAACCGACCGGGTTCGTCCTGTGACGTTTGATGACTCTGGATAACCACGCGGATCGTACGGTCTCTGCACCGACGACGTATCATTCAAGTGTCTGCCCTATCAACTGTCGAAGGTACGCTACGTGCCTACCTTTGTGATAACGGGTAACGGGGAATCAGGGTTCGATTCCGGAGAGGGAGCCTGAGAAACGGCTACCACATCCAAGGAAGGCAGCAGGCGCGCAAATTACCCATTCCCGACACGGGGAGGTAGTGACGAAAAATAACAATACAGGACTCTAACGAGGCCCTGTAATTGGAATGAGTACATCCTAAAACTCTTAACGAGTATCCATTGGAGGGCAAGTCTGGTGCCAGCGGCCGCGGTAATTCCAGCTCCAACAGTGTATGCTAAAGTTGTTGCGGTTGAAAAGCTCGTAGTTGGATTTTGGGCGAGCGCCGCCGGTCCGTCGCAAGGCGTGTCACTGGTTGCGTTCGCCTCACCTTCGGTTCTCCGTCGGTGCTCTTGACTGAGTGTCGGCGGTGGCCGATAAGTTTACTTTGAAAAAATTAGAGTGTTCAAAGCAGGCTGTTCGCCTGCATAGTGTTGCATGGAATAATGGAATAGGACCTCGGTTCTATTTTGTTGGTTTTCGGAGCACGAGGTAATGATTAAGAGGGACAGACGGGGGCGTCCGTACTCTGCCGTTAGAGGTGAAATTCTTGGATCGGCGGAAGACGAACTACTGCGAAAGCATTCGCCAAGAATGTTTTCTTTAATCAAGAGCGAAAGTCAGAGGTTCGAAGACGATCAGATACCGTCCTAGTTCTGACTATAAACGATGCCAACTAGCGATCGGGAGGCGTTACCATGACGACCTTTCCGGCAGCTTCCGGGAAACCAAAGTCTTTGGGTTCCGGGGGAAGTATGGTTGCAAAGCTGAAACTTAAAGGAATTGACGGAAGGGCACCACCAGGAGTGGAGCCTGCGGCTTAATTTGACTCAACACGGGGAAACTCACCCGGCCCGGACACAGGTAGGATTGACAGATTGAGAGCTCTTTCTTGATTCTGTGGGTGGTGGTGCAT
>NC_135251.1:27969428-27976928 GCF_964204865.1 Styela clava
AAAGTACAAACGTGCAAGCATACTAACCTAACCCTAGGTAAGGCATGTCAGAGCGAAAGACAGTAAACTCAAATGAGCCATGAAAGAGCGGTGCGGGGCCGGTCGGAGCGCACCCTTTTCTCGGTGGCTGGCGGGCGAGAGAGTGCTGCGTCGCCGGCATCGGCGTCGAAAGAAGCCGAGCCGAAAAAAGTTAAAGTACAAACGTGCAAGCATACTAACCTAACCCTAGGTAAGGCATGTCAGAGCGAAAGACAGTAATTTCGAATGAGCCAAGAAAGAGCGGTGCGGGGCCGGTCGGAGCGCACCCTTTTCTCGGTGGCTGGCGGGCGAGAGAGTGCTGCGTCGCCGGCATCGGCGTCGAAAGAAGCCGAGCCAAAAAAAGTTAAAGTACAAACGTGCAAGCATACTAACCTAACCCTAGGTAAGGCATGTCAGAGCGAAAGACAGTAAACTCGAATGAGCCATGAAAGAGCGGTGCGGGGCCGGTCGGAGCGCACCCTTTTCTCGGTGGCTGGCGGGCGAGAGAGTGCTGCGTCGCCGGCATCGGCGTCGAAAGAAGCCGAGCCGAAAAAAGTTAAAGTACAAACGCGATGCTAATGAGCGAGCCGTTGTCTCGACTAATATGTAGGGGGCGTTCGATCGAGCGTCTGGCTTGAGCGCTTGTCGGCCTAGCAGAACGGTCGCATTGTTATGCCCGGGTTTTAGGCACCGCTGCAGGCGGCCGGCAGAGCTCTTGTTTGTGCGAAACTGAATGGATCGAGCCCGAGAGAGGGCGAGCAAAGAAAAAACGCAAATCGCTCCGCCTGGCACTGCCGGCGAGAGCGTGGACGTCGCGGCCAGCGACTGTCGAAGCTGAGTACGGCCGCAGGCGATCGCCTCGGTCTTAAACGAATGCGACGAGCACGCGCCGGGCGGCCCAGCAAGGGCCGAGCGCAGCTGTCGTAGCTATCTGGTTGATCCTGCCAGTAGTGATATGCTTGTCTCAAAGATTAAGCCATGCAGGTGCAAGTACGAGTTCTCGTAAAGCGAAACTGCGAATGGCTCATTAAATCAGTCTTGGTTTATTTGGTCTCGTAAGCGAAGTGGATAACTGTGGTAATTCTAGAGCTAATACATGCATTAAGCGCCGACTTCGGGAGGCGCGCTTTTATCAGATCAAAACCGACCGGGTTCGTCCTGTGACGTTTGATGACTCTGGATAACCACGCGGATCGTACGGTCTCTGCACCGACGACGTATCATTCAAGTGTCTGCCCTATCAACTGTCGAAGGTACGCTACGTGCCTACCTTTGTGATAACGGGTAACGGGGAATCAGGGTTCGATTCCGGAGAGGGAGCCTGAGAAACGGCTACCACATCCAAGGAAGGCAGCAGGCGCGCAAATTACCCATTCCCGACACGGGGAGGTAGTGACGAAAAATAACAATACAGGACTCTAACGAGGCCCTGTAATTGGAATGAGTACATCCTAAAACTCTTAACGAGTATCCATTGGAGGGCAAGTCTGGTGCCAGCAGCCGCGGTAATTCCAGCTCCAACAGTGTATGCTAAAGTTGTTGCGGTTGAAAAGCTCGTAGTTGGATTTTGGGCGAGCGCCGCCGGTCCGTCGCAAGGCGTGTCACTGGTTGCGTTCGCCTCACCTTCGGTTCTCCGTCGGTGCTCTTGACTGAGTGTCGGCGGTGGCCGATAAGTTTACTTTGAAAAAATTAGAGTGTTCAAAGCAGGCTGTTCGCCTGCATAGTGTTGCATGGAATAATGGAATAGGACCTCGGTTCTATTTTGTTGGTTTTCGGAGCACGAGGTAATGATTAAGAGGGACAGACGGGGGCGTCCGTACTCTGCCGTTAGAGGTGAAATTCTTGGATCGGCGGAAGACGAACTACTGCGAAAGCATTCGCCAAGAATGTTTTCTTTAATCAAGAGCGAAAGTCAGAGGTTCGAAGACGATCAGATACCGTCCTAGTTCTGACTATAAACGATGCCAACTAGCGATCGGGAGGCGTTACCATGACGACCTTTCCGGCAGCTTCCGGGAAACCAAAGTCTTTGGGCGAAAGACAGTAAACTCGAATGAGCCATGAAAGAGCGGTGCGGGGCCGGTCGGAGCGCACCCTTTTCTCGGTGGCTGGCGGGCGAGAGAGTGCTGCGTCGCCGGCATCGGCGTCGAAAGAAGCCGAGCCAAAAAAAGTTAAAGTACAAACGTGCAAGCATACTAACCTAACCCTAGGTAAGGCATGTCAGAGCGAAAGACAGTAAACTCGAATGAGCCATGAAAGAGCGGTGCGGGGCCGGTCGGAGCGCACCCTTTTCTCGGTGGCTGGCGGGCGAGAGAGTGCTGCGTCGCCGGCATCGGCGTCGAAAGAAGCCGAGCCAAAAAAAGTTAAAGTACAAACGTGCAAGCATACTAACCTAACCCTAGGTAAGGCATGTCAGAGCGAAAGACAGTAATTTCGAATGAGCCAAGAAAGAGCGGTGCGGGGCCGGTCGGAGCGCACCCTTTTCTCGGTGGCTGGCGGGCGAGAGAGTGCTGCGTCGCCGGCATCGGCGTCGAAAGAAGCCGAGCCAAAAAAAGTTAAAGTACAAACGTGCAAGCATACTAACCTAACCCTAGGTAAGGCATGTCAGAGCGAAAGACAGTAATTTCGAATGAGCCAAGAAAGAGCGGTGCGGGGCCGGTCGGAGCGCACCCTTTTCTCGGTGGCTGGCGGGCGAGAGAGTGCTGCGTCGCCGGCATCGGCGTCGAAAGAAGCCGAGCCGAAAAAAGTTAAAGTACAAACGTGCAAGCATACTAACCTAACCCTAGGTAAGGCATGTCAGAGCGAAAGACAGTAATTTCGAATGAGCCAAGAAAGAGCGGTGCGGGGCCGGTCGGAGCGCACCCTTTTCTCGGTGGCTGGCGGGCGAGAGAGTGCTGCGTCGCCGGCATCGGCGTCGAAAGAAGCCGAGCCGAAAAAAGTTAAAGTACAAACGTGCAAGCATACTAACCTAACCCTAGGTAAGGCATGTCAGAGCGAAAGACAGTAAACTCGAATGAGCCAAGAAAGAGCGGTGCGGGGCCGGTCGGAGCGCACCCTTTTCTCGGTGGCTGGCGGGCGAGAGAGTGCTGCGTCGCCGGCATCGGCGTCGAAAGAAGCCGAGCCGAAAAAAGTTAAAGTACAAACGTGCAAGCATACTAACCTAACCCTAGGTAAGGCATGTCAGAGCGAAAGACAGTAATTTCGAATGAGCCAAGAAAGAGCGGTGCGGGGCCGGTCGGAGCGCACCCTTTTCTCGGTGGCTGGCGGGCGAGAGAGTGCTGCGTCGCCGGCATCGGCGTCGAAAGAAGCCGAGCCGAAAAAAGTTAAAGTACAAACGTGCAAGCATACTAACCTAACCCTAGGTAAGGCATGTCAGAGCGAAAGACAGTAATTTCGAATGAGCCAAGAAAGAGCGGTGCGGGGCCGGTCGGAGCGCACCCTTTTCTCGGTGGCTGGCGGGCGAGAGAGTGCTGCGTCGCCGGCATCGGCGTCGAAAGAAGCCGAGCCGAAAAAAGTTAAAGTACAAACGTGCAAGCATACTAACCTAACCCTAGGTAAGGCATGTCAGAGCGAAAGACAGTAAACTCGAATGAGCCAAGAAAGAGCGGTGCGGGGCCGGTCGGAGCGCACCCTTTTCTCGGTGGCTGGCGGGCGAGAGAGTGCTGCGTCGCCGGCATCGGCGTCGAAAGAAGCCGAGCCGAAAAAAGTTAAAGTACAAACGTGCAAGCATACTAACCTAACCCTAGGTAAGGCATGTCAGAGCGAAAGACAGTAATTTCGAATGAGCCAAGAAAGAGCGGTGCGGGGACGGTCGGAGCGCACCCTTTTCTCGGTGGCTGGCGGGCGAGAGAGTGCTGCGTCGCCGGCATCGGCGTCGAAAGAAGCCGAGCCGAAAAAAGTTAAAGTACAAACGTGCAAGCATACTAACCTAACCCTAGGTAAGGCATGTCAGAGCGAAAGACAGTAATTTCGAATGAGCCAAGAAAGAGCGGTGCGGGGCCGGTCGGAGCGCACCCTTTTCTCGGTGGCTGGCGGGCGAGAGAGTGCTGCGTCGCCGGCATCGGCGTCGAAAGAAGCCGAGCCGAAAAAAGTTAAAGTACAAACGTGCAAGCATACTAACCTAACCCTAGGTAAGGCATGTCAGAGCGAAAGACAGTAATTTCGAATGAGCCAAGAAAGAGCGGTGCGGGGCCGGTCGGAGCGCACCCTTTTCTCGGTGGCTGGCGGGCGAGAGAGTGCTGCGTCGCCGGCATCGGCGTCGAAAGAAGCCGAGCCAAAAAAAGTTAAAGTACAAACGTGCAAGCATACTAACCTAACCCTAGGTAAGGCATGTCAGAGCGAAAGACAGTAAACTCGAATGAGCCATGAAAGAGCGGTGCGGGGCCGGTCGGAGCGCACCCTTTTCTCGGTGGCTGGCGGGCGAGAGAGTGCTGCGTCGCCGGCATCGGCGTCGAAAGAAGCCGAGCCGAAAAAAGTTAAAGTACAAACGTGCAAGCATACTAACCTAACCCTAGGTAAGGCATGTCAGAGCGAAAGACAGTAATTTCGAATGAGCCAAGAAAGAGCGGTGCGGGGCCGGTCGGAGCGCACCCTTTTCTCGGTGGCTGGCGGGCGAGAGAGTGCTGCGTCGCCGGCATCGGCGTCGAAAGAAGCCGAGCCAAAAAAAGTTAAAGTACAAACGTGCAAGCATACTAACCTAACCCTAGGTAAGGCATGTCAGAGCGAAAGACAGTAATTTTGAATGAGCCAAGAAAGAGCGGTGCGGGGCCGGTCGAAGCGCACCCTTTTCTCGGTGGCTGGCGGGCGAGAGAGTGCTGCGTCGCCGGCATCGGCGTCGAAAGAAGCCGAGCCAAAAAAAGTTAAAGTACAAACGTGCAAGCATACTAACCTAACCCTAGGTAAGGCATGTCAGAGCGAAAGACAGTAAACTCGAATGAGCCATGAAAGAGCGGTGCGGGGCCGGTCGGAGCGCACCCTTTTCTCGGTGGCTGGCGGGCGAGAGAGTGCTGCGTCGCCGGCATCGGCGTCGAAAGAAGCCGAGCCGAAAAAAGTTAAAGTACAAACGTGCAAGCATACTAACCTAACCCTAGGTAAGGCATGTCAGAGCGAAAGACAGTAATTTCGAATGAGCCAAGAAAGAGCGGTGCGGGGCCGGTCGGAGCGCACCCTTTTCTCGGTGGCTGGCGGGCGAGAGAGTGCTACGTCGCCGGCATCGGCGTCGAAAGAAGCCGAGCCGAAAAAAGTTAAAGTACAAACGTGCAAGCATACTAACCTAACCCTAGGTAAGGCATGTCAGAGCGAAAGACAGTAATTTCGAATGAGCCAAGAAAGAGCGGTGCGGGGCCGGTCGGAGCGCACCCTTTTCTCGGTGGCTGGCGGGCGAGAGAGTGCTGCGTCGCCGGCATCGGCGTCGAAAGAAGCCGAGCCAAAAAAAGTTAAAGTACAAACGTGCAAGCATACTAACCTAACCCTAGGTAAGGCATGTCAGAGCGAAAGACAGTAAACTCGAATGAGCCATGAAAGAGCGGTGCGGGGCCGGTCGGAGCGCACCCTTTTCTCGGTGGCTGGCGGGCGAGAGAGTGCTGCGTCGCCGGCATCGGCGTCGAAAGAAGCCGAGCCGAAAAAAGTTAAAGTACAAACGCGATGCTAATGAGCGAGCCGTTGTCTCGACTAATATGTAGGGGGCGTTCGATCGAGCGTCTGGCTTGAGCGCTTGTCGGCCTAGCAGAACGGTCGCATTGTTATGCCCGGGTTTTAGGCACCGCTGCAGGCGGCCGGCAGAGCTCTTGTTTGTGCGAAACTGAATGGATCGAGCCCGAGAGAGGGCGAGCAAAGAAAAAACGCAAATCGCTCCGCCTGGCACTGCCGGCGAGAGCGTGGACGTCGCGGCCAGCGACTGTCGAAGCTGAGTACGGCCGCAGGCGATCGCCTCGGTCTTAAACGAATGCGACGAGCACGCGCCGGGCGGCCCAGCAAGGGCCGAGCGCAGCTGTCGCAGCTATCTGGTTGATCCTGCCAGTAGTGATATGCTTGTCTCAAAGATTAAGCCATGCAGGTGCAAGTACGAGTTCTCGTAAAGCGAAACTGCGAATGGCTCATTAAATCAGTCTTGGTTTATTTGGTCTCGTAAGCGAAGTGGATAACTGTGGTAATTCTAGAGCTAATACATGCATTAAGCGCCGACTTCGGGAGGCGCGCTTTTATCAGATCAAAACCGACCGGGTTCGTCCTGTGACGTTTGATGACTCTGGATAACCACGCGGATCGTACGGTCTCTGCACCGACGACGTATCATTCAAGTGTCTGCCCTATCAACTGTCGAAGGTACGCTACGTGCCTACCTTTGTGATAACGGGTAACGGGGAATCAGGGTTCGATTCCGGAGAGGGAGCCTGAGAAACGGCTACCACATCCAAGGAAGGCAGCAGGCGCGCAAATTACCCATTCCCGACACGGGGAGGTAGTGACGAAAAATAACAATACAGGACTCTAACGAGGCCCTGTAATTGGAATGAGTACATCCTAAAACTCTTAACGAGTATCCATTGGAGGGCAAGTCTGGTGCCAGCAGCCGCGGTAATTCCAGCTCCAACAGTGTATGCTAAAGTTGTTGCGGTTGAAAAGCTCGTAGTTGGATTTTGGGCGAGCGCCGCCGGTCCGTCGCAAGGCGTGTCACTGGTTGCGTTCGCCTCACCTTCGGTTCTCCGTCGGTGCTCTTGACTGAGTGTCGGCGGTGGCCGATAAGTTTACTTTGAAAAAATTAGAGTGTTCAAAGCAGGCTGTTCCTCTGCATAGTGTTGCATGGAATAATGGAATAGGACCTCGGTTCTATTTTGTTGGTTTTCGGAGCACGAGGTAATGATTAAGAGGGACAGACAGGGGCGTCCGTACTCTGCCGTTAGAGGTGAAATTCTTGGATCGGCGGAAGACGAACTACTGCGAAAGCATTCGCCAAGAATGTTTTCTTTAATCAAGAGCGAAAGTCAGAGGTTCGAAGACGATCAGATACCGTCCTAGTTCTGACTATAAACGATGCCAACTAGCGATCGGGAGGCGTTACCATGACGACCTTTCCGGCAGCTTCCGGGAAACCAAAGTCTTTGGGTTCCGGGGGAAGTATGGTTGCAAAGCTGAAACTTAAAGGAATTGACGGAAGGGCACCACCAGGAGTGGAGCCTGCGGCTTAATTTGACTCAACACGGGGAAACTCACCCGGCCCGGACACAGGTAGGATTGACAGATTGAGAGCTCTTTCTTGATTCTGTGGGTGGTGGTGCATGGCCGTTCTTAGTTGGTGGAGCGATTTGTCTGGTTAATTCCGATAACGAACGAGACTCTGGCATGCTAAATAGTTACGCGACCTTCTCGGTCGGCGTCTAACTTCTTAGAGGGACTAGTGGCGTTTAGCCACACGAGATTGAGCAATAACAGGTCTGTGATGCCCTTAGATGTCCGGGGCCGCACGCGCGCTACACTGAGTGA
>NC_135251.1:27984428-27986928 GCF_964204865.1 Styela clava
AAGACAGTAATTTCGAATGAGCCAAGAAAGAGCGGTGCGGGGCCGGTCGGAGCGCACCCTTTTCTCGGTGGCTGGCGGGCGAGAGAGTGCTGCGTCGCCGGCATCGGCGTCGAAAGAAGCCGAGCCAAAAAAAGTTAAAGTACAAACGTGCAAGCATACTAACCTAACCCTAGGTAAGGCATGTCAGAGCGAAAGACAGTAATTTCGAATGAGCCAAGAAAGAGCGGTGCGGGGCCGGTCGAAGCGCACCCTTTTCTCGGTGGCTGGCGGGCGAGAGAGTGCTGCGTCGCCGGCATCGGCGTCGAAAGAAGCCGAGCCAAAAAAAGTTAAAGTACAAACGTGCAAGCATACTAACCTAACCCTAGGTAAGGCATGTCAGAGCGAAAGACAGTAAACTCGAATGAGTCATGAAAGAGCGGTGCGGGGCCGGTCGGAGCGCACCCTTTTCTCGGTGGCTGGCGGGCGAGAGAGTGCTGCGTCGCCGGCATCGGCGTCGAAAGAAGCCGAGCCGAAAAAAGTTAAAGTACAAACGTGCAAGCATACTAACCTAACCCTAGGTAAGGCATGTCAGAGCGAAAGACAGTAATTTCGAATGAGCCAAGAAAGAGCGGTGCGGGGCCGGTCGGAGCGCACCCTTTTCTCGGTGGCTGGCGGGCGAGAGAGTCCTGCGTCGCCGGCATCGGCGTCGAAAGAAGCCGAGCCGAAAAAAGTTAAAGTACAAACGTGCAAGCATACTAACCTAACCCTAGGTAAGGCATGTCAGAGCGAAAGACAGTAATTTCGAATGAGCCAAGAAAGAGCGGTGCGGGGCCGGTCGGAGCGCACCCTTTTCTCGGTGGCTGGCGGGCGAGAGAGTGCTGCGTCGCCGGCATCGGCGTCGAAAGAAGCCGAGCCAAAAAAAGTTAAAGTACAAACGTGCAAGCATACTAACCTAACCCTAGGTAAGGCATGTCAGAGCGAAAGACAGTAAACTCGAATGAGCCATGAAAGAGCGGTGCGGGGCCGGTCGGAGCGCACCCTTTTCTCGGTGGCTGGCGGGCGAGAGAGTGCTGCGTCGCCGGCATCGGCGTCGAAAGAAGCCGAGCCGAAAAAAGGTAAAGTACAAACGCGATGCTAATGAGCGAGCCGTTGTCTCGACTAATATGTAGGGGGCGTTCGATCGAGCGTCTGGCTTGAGCGCTTGTCGGCCTAGCAGAACGGTCGCATTGTTATGCCCGGGTTTTAGGCACCGCTGCAGGCGGCCGGCAGAGCTCTTGTTTGTGCGAAACTGAATGGATCGAGCCCGAGAGAGGGCGAGCAAAGAAAAAACGCAAATCGCTCCGCCTGGCACTGCCGGCGAGAGCGTGGACGTCGCGGCCAGCGACTGTCGAAGCTGAGTACGGCCGCAGGCGATCGCCTCGGTCTTAAACGAATGCGACGAGCACGCGCCGGGCGGCCCAGCAAGGGCCGAGCGCAGCTGTCGCAGCTATCTGGTTGATCCTGCCAGTAGTGATATGCTTGTCTCGAAGATTAAGCCATGCAGGTGCAAGTACGAGTTCTCGTAAAGCGAAACTGCGAATGGCTCATTAAATCAGTCTTGGTTTATTTGGTCTCGTAAGCGAAGTGGATAACTGTGGTAATTCTAGAGCTAATACATGCATTAAGCGCCGACTTCGGGAGGCGCGCTTTTATCAGATCAAAACCGACCGGGTTCGTCCTGTGACGTTTGATGACTCTGGATAACCACGCGGATCGTACGGTCTCTGCACCGACGACGTATCATTCAAGTGTCTGCCCTATCAACTGTCGAAGGTACGCTACGTGCCTACCTTTGTGATAACGGGTAACGGGGAATCAGGGTTCGATTCCGGAGAGGGAGCCTGAGAAACGGCTACCACATCCAAGGAAGGCAGCAGGCGCGCAAATTACCCATTCCCGACACGAGGAGGTAGTGACGAAAAATAACAATACGGGACTCTAACGAGGCCCTGTAATTGGAATGAGTACATCCTAAAACTCTTAACGAGTATCCATTGGAGGGCAAGTCTGGTGCCAGCAGCCGCGGTAATTCCAGCTCCAACAGTGTATGCTAAAGTTGTTGCGGTTGAAAAGCTCGTAGTTGGATTTTGGGCGAGCGCCGCCGGTCCGTCGCAAGGCGTGTCACTGGTTGCGTTCGCCTCACCTTCGGTTCTCCGTCGGTGCTCTTGACTGAGTGTCGGCGGTGGCCGATAAGTTTACTTTGAAAAAATTAGAGTGTTCAAAGCAGGCTGTTCGCCTGCATAGTGTTGCATGGAATAATGGAATAGGACCTCGGTTCTATTTTGTTGGTTTTCGGAGCACGAGGTAATGATTAAGAGGGACAGACGGGGGCGTCCGTACTCTGCCGTTAGAGGTGAAATTCTTGGATCGGCGGAAGACGAACTACTGCGAAAGCATTCGCCAAGAATGTTTTCTTTAATCAAGAGCGAAAGTCAGAGGTTCGAAGACGATCAGATACCGTCCTAGTTCTGACTATAAACGA
>NC_135251.1:27994428-27999428 GCF_964204865.1 Styela clava
GTGCTGCGTCGCCGGCATCGGCGTCGAAAGAAGCCGAGCCGAAAAAAGTTAAAGTACAAACGTGCAAGCATACTAACCTAACCCTAGGTAAGGCATGTCAGAGCGAAAGACAGTAATTTCGAATGAGCCAAGAAAGAGCGGTGCGGGGCCGGTCGGAGCGCACCCTTTTCTCGGTGGCTGGCGGGCGAGAGAGTGCTGCGTCGCCGGCATCGGCGTCGAAAGAAGCCGAGCCAAAAAAAGTTAAAGTACAAACGTGCAAGCATACTAACCTAACCCTAGGTAAGGCATGTCAGAGCGAAAGACAGTAAACTCGAATGAGCCATGAAAGAGCGGTGCGGGGCCGGTCGGAGCGCACCCTTTTCTCGGTGGCTGGCGGGCGAGAGAGTGCTGCGTCGCCGGCATCGGCGTCGAAAGAAGCCGAGCCGAAAAAAGTTAAAGTACAAACGTGCAAGCATACTAACCTAACCCTAGGTAAGGCATGTCAGAGCGAAAGACAGTAATTTCGAATGAGCCAAGAAAGAGCGGTGCGGGGCCGGTCGGAGCGCACCCTTTTCTCGGTGGCTGGCGGGCGAGAGAGTGCTGCGTCGCCGGCATCGGCGTCGAAAGAAGCCGAGCCAAAAAAAGTTAAAGTACAAACGTGCAAGCATACTAACCTAACCCTAGGTAAGGCATGTCAGAGCGAAAGACAGTAATTTCGAATGAGCCAAGAAAGAGCGGTGCGGGGCCGGTCGAAGCGCACCCTTTTCTCGGTGGCTGGCGGGCGAGAGAGTGCTGCGTCGCCGGCATCGGCGTCGAAAGAAGCCGAG
Organism: Styela clava; assembly: GCF_964204865.1. Lineage (NCBI taxonomy): Eukaryota > Metazoa > Chordata > Ascidiacea > Stolidobranchia > Styelidae > Styela > Styela clava. The sequence goes on from NC_135251.1 coordinate 27,995,235, forward strand.
CCAAAAAAAGTTAAAGTACAAACGTGCAAGCATACTAACCTAACCCTAGGTAAGGCATGTCAGAGCGAAAGACAGTAAACTCGAATGAGCCATGAAAGAGCGGTGCGGGGCCGGTCGGAGCGCACCCTTTTCTCGGTGGCTGGCGGGCGAGAGAGTGCTGCGTCGCCGGCATCGGCGTCGAAAGAAGCCGAGCCGAAAAAAGTTAAAGTACAAACGTGCAAGCATACTAACCTAACCCTAGGTAAGGCATGTCAGAGCGAAAGACAGTAATTTCGAATGAGCCAAGAAAGAGCGGTGCGGGGCCGGTCGGAGCGCACCCTTTTCTCGGTGGCTGGCGGGCGAGAGAGTGCTGCGTCGCCGGCATCGGCGTCGAAAGAAGCCGAGCCGAAAAAAGTTAAAGTACAAACGTGCAAGCATACTAACCTAACCCTAGGTAAGGCATGTCAGAGCGAAAGACAGTAATTTCGAATGAGCCAAGAAAGAGCGGTGCGGGGCCGGTCGGAGCGCACCCTTTTCTCGGTGGCTGGCGGGCGAGAGAGTGCTGCGTCGCCGGCATCGGCGTCGAAAGAAGCCGAGCCAAAAAAAGTTAAAGTACAAACGTGCAAGCATACTAACCTAACCCTAGGTAAGGCATGTCAGAGCGAAAGACAGTAAACTCGAATGAGCCATGAAAGAGCGGTGCGGGGCCGGTCGGAGCGCACCCTTTTCTCGGTGGCTGGCGGGCGAGAGAGTGCTGCGTCGCCGGCATCGGCGTCGAAAGAAGCCGAGCCGAAAAAAGTTAAAGTACAAACGCGATGCTAATGAGCGAGCCGTTGTCTCGACTAATATGTAGGGGGCGTTCGATCGAGCGTCTGGCTTGAGCGCTTGTCGGCCTAGCAGAACGGTCGCATTGTTATGCCCGGGTTTTAGGCACCGCTGCAGGCGGCCGGCAGAGCTCTTGTTTGTGCGAAACTGAATGGATCGAGCCCGAGAGAGGGCGAGCAAAGAAAAAACGCAAATCGCTCCGCCTGGCACTGCCGGCGAGAGCGTGGACGTCGCGGCCAGCGACTGTCGAAGCTGAGTACGGCCGCAGGCGATCGCCTCGGTCTTAAACGAATGCGACGAGCACGCGCCGGGCGGCCCAGCAAGGGCCGAGCGCAGCTGTCGCAGCTATCTGGTTGATCCTGCCAGTAGTGATATGCTTGTCTCAAAGATTAAGCCATGCAGGTGCAAGTACGAGTTCTCGTAAAGCGAAACTGCGAATGGCTCATTAAATCAGTCTTGGTTTATTTGGTCTCGTAAGCGAAGTGGATAACTGTGGTAATTCTAGAGCTAATACATGCATTAAGCGCCGACTTCGGGAGGCGCGCTTTTATCAGATCAAAACCGACCGGGTTCGTCCTGTGACGTTTGATGACTCTGGATAACCACGCGGATCGTACGGTCTCTGCACCGACGACGTATCATTCAAGTGTCTGCCCTATCAACTGTCGAAGGTACGCTACGTGCCTACCTTTGTGATAACGGGTAACGGGGAATCAGGGTTCGATTCCGGAGAGGGAGCCTGAGAAACGGCTACCACATCCAAGGAAGGCAGCAGGCGCGCAAATTACCCATTCCCGACACGGGGAGGTAGTGACGAAAAATAACAATACAGGACTCTAACGAGGCCCTGTAATTGGAATGAGTACATCCTAAAACTCTTAACGAGTATCCATTGGAGGGCAAGTCTGGTGCCAGCAGCCGCGGTAATTCCAGCTCCAACAGTGTATGCTAAAGTTGTTGCGGTTAAAAAGCTCGTAGTTGGATTTTGGGCGAGCGCCGCCGGTCCGTCGCAAGGCGTGTCACTGGTTGCGTTCGCCTCACCTTCGGTTCTCCGTCGGTGCTCTTGACTGAGTGTCGGCGCCGATAAGTTTACTTTGAAAAATTTTGAGTGTTCAAAGCAGGCTGTTCGCCTGCATAGTGTTGCATGGAATAATGGAATAGGACCTCGGTTCTATTTTGTTGGTTTTCGGAGCACGAGGTAATGATTAAGAGGGACAGACGGGGGCGTCCGTACTCTGCCGTTAGAGGTGAAATTCTTGGATCGGCGGAAGACGAACTACTGCGAAAGCATTCGCCAAGAATGTTTTCTTTAATCAAGAGCGAAAGTCAGAGGTTCGAAGACGATCAGATACCGTCCTAGTTCTGACTATAAACGATGCCAACTAGCGATCGGGAGGCGTTACCATGACGACCTTTCCGGCAGCTTCCGGGAAACCAAAGTCTTTGGGTTCCGGGGGAAGTATGGTTGCAAAGCTGAAACTTAAAGGAATTGACGGAAGGGCACCACCAGGAGTGGAGCCTGCGGCTTAATTTGACTCAACACGGGGAAACTCACCCGGCCCGGACACAGGTAGGATTGACAGATTGAGAGCTCTTTCTTGATTCTGTGGGTGGTGGTGCATGGCCGTTCTTAGTTGGTGGAGCGATTTGTCTGGTTAATTCCGATAACGAACGAGACTCTGGCATGCTAAATAGTTACGCGACCTTCTCGGTCGGCGTCTAACTTCTTAGAGGGACTAGTGGCGTTTAGCCACACGAGATTGAGCAATAACAGGTCTGTGATGCCCTTAAATGTCCGGGGCCGCACGCGCGCTACACTGAGTGAAGCAGCGAGTGTCTAACCTAGGCCGAAAGGTCCGGGTAACCCGTTGAACCTCATTCGTGATTGGGATAGGGACTTGCAATTGTTTCCCTTGAACGAGGAATTCCCAGTAAGCGCAAGTCATCAACTTGCGTTGATTACGTCCCTGCCCTTTGTACACACCGCCCGTCGCTACTACCGATTGAATGGTTTAGTGAGATCCTTGGATCGGCCCCGTCGCGGCTGGCAACGGCCGCGTCGGCGTGTCGAGAAGACGATCAAACTTGATCATTTAGAGGAAGTAAAAGTCGTAACAAGGTTTCCGTAGGTGAACCTGCGGAAGGATCATTACCGAAAGTGGTGGTAGGCCCCGGCCGACCGCGCACTTAATTGTCTTTGGGTGCCGCCGAGAGGGCGGCCGTCAATCGGGGTTCCGCCCCGTGCGACACGCGTAACACGTTGGCATAGCAAGGCAGCCGAGTGCGATGGTGGCTTCTGGGCACCGCGCTCGATGTGCCGCCGGCCCAGCCCGGCGGTCGCTCGGCGCCGTTTGTTGGTGTTTTTGTGCAGTTGTTGTCGGTGGTGGTTTTGTGGTCGATCCCACAGTGTGACGTCCGCGCGCTTCGGCGCCGGGCGAAACGTCGAGGACGACTCTTAACGGTGGATCACTCGGCTCGCGAGTCGATGAAGGACGCAGCCAAGTGCGAGAAGTAATGTGAATTGCAGAACACATTGAACGTCGACCTTCTGAACGCGAATTGCGGTCTCGGGTCAATCCCGGGACCGCGTCTGCCTCAGGGTCGCGTTCGTCCTCACCCGAGGGCCGTCGCCTGGCCTCTGCGAAGACGGCCGGGCGTCGCCCCAAGTTGAAGCGGTCGCCGAGCTTTCTCGGCGCGACCGCGTGTCCCGTACACCGCCGGCCCCTCGACGTGTTCAACTACGTTCGAGGGGCGGGTCCAGGTCGGTCGGTCCGGTCACGAGATCAAGACCGACCGTGGGCCAAGGCGGCGACGGTACGCGCTCGGTCGGCGCCGGCGGCGACGACTTGCGATGCCAGCGGGCCGTGTAAGAAGCGGCCCGCTTGACACATACGACCTGAGTTCAGGCGAGAGCACCCGCTGAATTTAAGCATATTATTAAGCGGAGGAAAAGAAACCAACAGGGATTCCCTGAGTAACGGCGAGTGAACCGGGAAGAGTCCAGCGTCGAATCTGCGCGCTTTTCGAGCGCGCCGAGTTGTGACGTACGGAAGTCCCAGTGCGGCTAACGGCGAGCGCCGGTGTCCTTCTGATCGAGGCCTCGTCCCACGGCGGGTGTTAGGCCCATAGGGGCGCTTGCCTTGGCCGCTTCGGGTCTTCTCGGAGTCGGGTTGTTTGGGAATGCAGCCCAAAGCGGGTGGTAAACTCCACCTAAGACTAAATACGGTCGCGAGGCCGATAGCGGACAAGTACCGTGAGGGAAAGTTGAAAAGCACTTTGAAGAGAGAGTTCAAGAGTACGTGAAACCGTTGAGAGGCAAACGGGAGGGCCCGTCAGGTCGCCGGCTCGCTTTCAGTTGGGTGCGGGGGCGCGCCGTCTCGGTTCGCGGAC
>NC_135251.1:28004428-28009428 GCF_964204865.1 Styela clava
CGGAGCGCACCCTTTTCTCGGTGGCTGGCGGGCGAGAGAGTGCTGCGTCGCCGGCATCGGCGTCGAAAGAAGCCGAGCCGAAAAAAGTTAAAGTACAAACGTGCAAGCATACTAACCTAACCCTAGGTAAGGCATGTCAGAGCGAAAGACAGTAAACTCGAATGAGCCAAGAAAGAGCGGTGCGGGGCCGGTCGGAGCGCACCCTTTTCTCGGTGGCTGGCGGGCGAGAGAGTGCTGCGTCGCCGGCATCGGCGTCGAAAGAAGCCGAGCCGAAAAAAGTTGTACAAACGTGCAAGCATACTAACCTAACCCTAGGTAAGGCATGTCAGAGCGAAAGACAGTAATTTCGAATGAGCCAAGAAAGAGCGGTGCGGGGCCGGTCGGAGCGCACCCTTTTCTCGGTGGCTGGCGGGCGAGAGAGTGCTGCGTCGCCGGCATCGGCGTCGAAAGAAGCCGAGCCGAAAAAAGTTAAAGTACAAACGTGCAAGCATACTAACCTAACCCTAGGTAAGGCATGTCAGAGCGAAAGACAGTAATTTCGAATGAGCCAAGAAAGAGCGGTGCGGGGCCGGTCGGAGCGCACCCTTTTCTCGGTGGCTGGCGGGCGAGAGAGTGCTGCGTCGCCGGCATCGGCGTCGAAAGAAGCCGAGCCGAAAAAAGTTAAAGTACAAACGTGCAAGCATACTAACCTAACCCTAGGTAAGGCATGTCAGAGCGAAAGACAGTAATTTCGAATGAGCCAAGAAAGAGCGGTGCGGGGCCGGTCGGAGCGCACCCTTTTCTCGGTGGCTGGCGGGCGAGAGAGTGCTGCGTCGCCGGCATCGGCGTCGAAAGAAGCCGAGCCAAAAAAAGTTAAAGTACAAACGTGCAAGCATACTAACCTAACCCTAGGTAAGGCATGTCAGAGCGAAAGACAGTAAACTCGAATGAGCCATGAAAGAGCGGTGCGGGGCCGGTCGGAGCGCACCCTTTTCTCGGTGGCTGGCGGGCGAGAGAGTGCTGCGTCGCCGGCATCGGCGTCGAAAGAAGCCGAGCCGAAAAAAGTTAAAGTACAAACGTGCAAGCATACTAACCTAACCCTAGGTAAGGCATGTCAGAGCGAAAGACAGTAATTTCGAATGAGCCAAGAAAGAGCGGTGCGGGGCCGGTCGGAGCGCACCCTTTTCTCGGTGGCTGGCGGGCGAGAGAGTGCTGCGTCGCCGGCATCGGCGTCGAAAGAAGCCGAGCCAAAAAAAGTTAAAGTACAAACGTGCAAGCATACTAACCTAACCCTAGGTAAGGCATGTCAGAGCGAAAGATAGTAATTTCGAATGAGCCAAGAAAGAGCGGTGCGGGGCCGGTCGAAGCGCACCCTTTTCTCGGTGGCTGGCGGGCGAGAGAGTGCTGCGTCGCCGGCATCGGCGTCGAAAGAAGCCGAGCCAAAAAAAGTCAAAGTACAAACGTGCAAGCATACTAACCTAACCCTAGGTAAGGCATGTCAGAGCGAAAGACAGTAAACTCGAATGAGCCATGAAAGAGCGGTGCGGGGCCGGTCGGAGCGCACCCTTTTCTCGGTGGCTGGCGGGCGAGAGAGTGCTGCGTCGCCGGCATCGGCGTCGAAAGAAGCCGAGCCGAAAAAAGTTAAAGTACAAACGTGCAAGCATACTAACCTAACCCTAGGTAAGGCATGTCAGAGCGAAAGACAGTAATTTCGAATGAGCCAAGAAAGAGCGGTGCGGGGCCGGTCGGAGCGCACCCTTTTCTCGGTGGCTGGCGGGCGAGAGAGTGCTGCGTCGCCGGCATCGGCGTCGAAAGAAGCCAAGCCGAAAAAAGTTAAAGTACAAACGTGCAAGCATACTAACCTAACCCTAGGTAAGGCATGTCAGAGCGAAAGACAGTAATTTCGAATGAGCCAAGAAAGAGCGGTGCGGGGCCGGTCGGAGCGCACCCTTTTCTCGGTGGCTGGCGGGCGAGAGAGTGCTGCGTCGCCGGCATCGGCGTCGAAAGAAGCCGAGCCAAAAAAAGTTAAAGTACAAACGTGCAAGCATACTAACCTAACCCTAGGTAAGGCATGTCAGAGCGAAAGACAGTAAACTCGAATGAGCCATGAAAGAGCGGTGCGGGGCCGGTCGGAGCGCACCCTTTTCTCGGTGGCTGGCGGGCGAGAGAGTGCTGCGTCGCCGGCATCGGCGTCGAAAGAAGCCGAGCCGAAAAAAGTTAAAGTACAAACGCGATGCTAATGAGCGAGCCGTTGTCTCGACTAATATGTAGGGGGCGTTCGATCGAGCGTCTGGCTTGAGCGCTTGTCGGCCTAGCAGAACGGTCGCATTGTTATGCCCGGGTTTTAGGCACCGCTGCAGGCGGCCGGCAGAGCTCTTGTTTGTGCGAAACTGAATGGATCGAGCCCGAGAGAGGGCGAGCAAAGAAAAAACGCAAATCGCTCCGCCTGGCACTGCCGGCGAGAGCGTGGACGTCGCGGCCAGCGACTGTCGAAGCTGAGTACGGCCGCAGGCGATCGCCTCGGTCTTAAACGAATGCGACGAGCACGCGCCGGGCGGCCCAGCAAGGGCCGAGCGCAGCTGTCGCAGCTATCTGGTTGATCCTGCCAGTAGTGATATGCTTGTCTCAAAGATTAAGCCATGCAGGTGCAAGTACGAGTTCTCGTAAAGCGAAACTGCGAATGGCTCATTAAATCAGTCTTGGTTTATTTGGTCTCGTAAGCGAAGTGGATAACTGTGGTAATTCTAGAGCTAATACATGCATTAAGCGCCGACTTCGGGAGGCGCGCTTTTATCAGATCAAAACCGACCGGGTTCGTCCTGTGACGTTTGATGACTCTGGATAACCACGCGGATCGTACGGTCTCTGCACCGACGACGTATCATTCAAGTGTCTGCCCTATCAACTGTCGAAGGTACGCTACGTGCCTACCTTTGTGATAACGGGTAACGGGGAATCAGGGTTCGATTCCGGAGAGGGAGCCTGAGAAACGGCTACCACATCCAAGGAAGGCAGCAGGCGCGCAAATTACCCATTCCCGACACGGGGAGGTAGTGACGAAAAATAACAATACAGGACTCTAACGAGGCCCTGTAATTGGAATGAGTACATCCTAAAACTCTTAACGAGTATCCATTGGAGGGCAAGTCTGGTGCCAGCAGCCGCGGTAATTCCAGCTCCAACAGTGTATGCTAAAGTTGTTGCGGTTGAAAAGCTCGTAGTTGGATTTTGGGCGAGCGCCGCCGGTCCGTCGCAAGGCGTGTCACTGGTTGCGTTCGCCTCACCTTCGGTTCTCCGTCGGTGCTCTTGACTGGGTGTCGGCGGTGGCCGATAAGTTTACTTTGAAAAAATTAGAGTGTTCAAAGCAGGCTGTTCGCCTGCATAGTGTTGCATGGAATAATGGAATAGGACCTCGGTTCTATTTTGTTGGTTTTCGGAGCACGAGGTAATGATTAAGAGGGACAGACGGGGGCGTCCGTACTCTGCCGTTAGAGGTGAAATTCTTGGATCGGCGGAAGACGAACTACTGCGAAAGCATTCGCCAAGAATGTTTTCTTTGATCAAGAGCGAAAGTCAGAGGTTCGAAGACGATCAGATACCGTCCTAGTTCTGACTATAAACGATGCCAACTAGCGATCGGGAGGCGTTACCATGACGACCTTTCCGGCAGCTTCCGGGAAACCAAAGTCTTTGGGTTCCGGGAGAAGTATGGTTGCAAAGCTGAAACTTAAAGGAATTGACGGAAGGGCACCACCAGGAGTGGAGCCTGCGGCTTAATTTGACTCAACACGGGGAAACTCACCCGGCCCGGACACAGGTAGGATTGACAGATTGAGAGCTCTTTCTTGATTCTGTGGGTGGTGGTGCATGGCCGTTCTTAGTTGGTGGAGCGATTTGTCTGGTTAATTCCGATAACGAACGAGACTCTGGCATGCTAAATAGTTACGCGACCTTCTCGGTCGGCGTCTAACTTCTTAGAGGGACTAGTGGCGTTTAGCCACACGAGATTGAGCAATAACAGGTCTGTGATGCCCTTAGATGTCCGGGGCCGCACGCGCGCTACACTGAGTGAAGCAGCGAGTGTCTAACCTAGGCCGAAAGGTCCGGGTAACCCGTTGAACCTCATTCGTGATTGGGATAGGGACTTGCAATTGTTTCCCTTGAACGAGGAATTCCCAGTAAGCGCAAGTCATCAACTTGCATTGATTACGTCCCTGCCCTTTGTACACACCGCCCGTCGCTACTATCGATTGAATGGTTTAGTGAGATCCTTGGATCGGCCCCGTCGCGGCTGGCAACGGCCGCGTCGGCGTGTCGAGAAGACGATCAAACTTGATCATTTAGAGGAAGTAAAAGTCGTAACAAGGTTTCCGTAGGTGAACCTGCGGAAGGATCATTACCGAAAAGGGTGGTAGGCCCCGGCCGACCGCGCACTTAATTGTCTTTGGGTGCCGCCGAGAGGGCGGCCGTCAATCGGGGTTCCGCCCCGTGCGACACGCGTAACACGTTGGCATAGCAAGGCAGCCGAGTGCGATGGTGGCTTCTGGGCACCGCGCTCGATGTGCCGCCGGCCCAGCCCGGCGGTCGCTCGGCGTCGTTTGTTGGTGTTTTTGTGCAGTTGTTGTCGGTGGTGGTTTTGTGGTCGATCCCACAGTGTGACGTCCGCGCGCTTCGGCGCCGGGCGAAACGTCGAGGACGACTCTTAACGGTGGATCACTCGGCTCGCGAGTCGATGAAGGACGCAGCCAAGTGCGAGAAGTAATGTGAATTGCAGAACACATTGAACGTCGACCTTCTGAACGCGAATTGCGGTCTCGGGTCAATCCCGGGACCGCGTCTGCCTCAGGGTCGCGTTCGTCCTCACCCGAGGGTCGTCGCCTGGCCTCTGCGAAGACGGCCGGGCGTCGCCCCAAGTTGAAGCGGTCGCCGAGCTTTCTCGGCGCGACCGCGTGTCCCGTACACCGCCGGCCCCTCGACGTGTTCAACTACGTTCGAGGGGCGGGTCCAGGTCGGTCGGTCCG
>NC_135251.1:28014428-28019428 GCF_964204865.1 Styela clava
AAGTTAAAGTACAAACGTGCAAGCATACTAACCTAACCCTAGGTAAGGCATGTCAGAGCGAAAGACAGTAATTTCGAATGAGCCAAGAAAGAGCGGTGCGGGGCCGGTCGGAGCGCACCCTTTTCTCGGTGGCTGGCGGGCGAGAGAGTGCTGCGTCGCCGGCATCGGCGTCGAAAGAAGCCGAGCCAAAAAAAGTTAAAGTACAAACGTGCAAGCATACTAACCTAACCCTAGGTAAGGCATGTCAGAGCGAAAGACAGTAATTTCGAATGAGCCAAGAAAGAGCGGTGCGGGGCCGGTCGGAGCGCACCCTTTTCTCGGTGGCTGGCGGGCGAGAGAGTGCTGCGTCGCCGGCATCGGCGTCGAAAGAAGCCGAGCCGAAAAAAGTTAAAGTACAAACGTGCAAGCATACTAACCTAACCCTAGGTAAGGCATGTCAGAGCGAAAGACAGTAAACTCGAATGAGCCAAGAAAGAGCGGTGCGGGGCCGGTCGGAGCGCACCCTTTTCTCGGTGGCTGGCGGGCGAGAGAGTGCTGCGTCGCCGGCATCGGCGTCGAAAGAAGCCGAGCCGAAAAAAGTTGTACAAACGTGCAAGCATACTAACCTAACCCTAGGTAAGGCATGTCAGAGCGAAAGACAGTAATTTCGAATGAGCCAAGAAAGAGCGGTGCGGGGCCGGTCGGAGCGCACCCTTTTCTCGGTGGCTGGCGGGCGAGAGAGTGCTGCGTCGCCGGCATCGGCGTTGAAAGAAGCTGAGCCGAAAAAAGTTAAAGTACAAACGTGCAAGCATACTAACCTAACCCTAGGTAAGGCATGTCAGAGCGAAAGACAGTAATTTCGAATGAGCCATGAAAGAGCGGTGCGGGGCCGGTCGGAGCGCACCCTTTTCTCGGTGGCTGGCGGGCGAGAGAGTGCTGCGTCGCCGGCATCGGCGTCGAAAGAAGCCGAGCCAAAAAAAGTTAAAGTACAAACGTGCAAGCATACTAACCTAACCCTAGGTAAGGCATGTCAGAGCGAAAGACAGTAATTTCGAATGAGCCAAGAAAGAGCGGTGCGGGGCCGGTCGGAGCGCACCCTTTTCTCGGTGGCTGGCGGGCGAGAGAGTGCTGCGTCGCCGGCATCGGCGTCGAAAGAAGCCGAGCCAAAAAAAGTTAAAGTACAAACGTGCAAGCATACTAACCTAACCCTAGGTAAGGCATGTCAGAGCGAAAGACAGTAATTTCGAATGAGCCAAGAAAGAGCGGTGCGGGGCCGGTCGGAGCGCACCCTTTTCTCGGTGGCTGGCGGGCGAGAGAGTGCTGCGTCGCCGGCATCGGCGTCGAAAGAAGCCGAGCCGAAAAAAGTTAAAGTACAAACGTGCAAGCATACTAACCTAACCCTAGGTAAGGCATGTCAGAGCGAAAGACAGTAATTTCGAATGAGCCAAGAAAGAGCGGTGCGGGGCCGGTCGGAGCGCACCCTTTTCTCGGTGGCTGGCGGGCGAGAGAGTGCTGCGTCGCCGGCATCGGCGTCGAAAGAAGCCGAGCCGAAAAAAGTTAAAGTACAAACGTGCAAGCATACTAACCTAACCCTAGGTAAGGCATGTCAGAGCGAAAGACAGTAAACTCAAATGAGCCAAGAAAGAGCGGTGCGGGGCCGGTCGGAGCGCACCCTTTTCTCGGTGGCTGGCGGGCGAGAGAGTGCTGCGTCGCCGGCATCGGCGTCGAAAGAAGCCGAGCCGAAAAAAGTTGTACAAACGTGCAAGCATACTAACCTAACCCTAGGTAAGGCATGTCAGAGCGAAAGACAGTAATTTCGAATGAGCCAAGAAAGAGCGGTGCGGGGCCGGTCGGAGCGCACCCTTTTCTCGGTGGCTGGCGGGCGAGAGAGTGCTGCGTCGCCGGCATCGGCGTTGAAAGAAGCTGAGCCGAAAAAAGTTAAAGTACAAACGTGCAAGCATACTAACCTAACCCTAGGTAAGGCATGTCAGAGCGAAAGACAGTAATTTCGCATGAGCCAAGAAAGAGCGGTGCGGGGCCGGTCGGAGCGCACCCTTTTCTCGGTGGCTGGCGGGCGAGAGAGTGCTGCGTCGCCGGCATCGGCGTCGAAAGAAGCCGAGCCGAAAAAAGTTAAAGTACAAACGTGCAAGCATACTAACCTAACCCTAGGTAAGGCATGTCAGAGCGAAAGACAGTAATTTCGAATGAGCCAAGAAAGAGCGGTGCGGGGCCGGTCGGAGCGCACCCTTTTCTCGGTGGCTGGCGGGCGAGAGAGTGCTGCGTCGCCGGCATCGGCGTCGAAAGAAGCCGAGCCAAAAAAAGTTAAAGTACAAACGTGCAAGCATACTAACCTAACCCTAGGTAAGGCATGTCAGAGCGAAAGACAGTAAACTCGAATGAGCCATGAAAGAGCGGTGCGGGGCCGGTCGGAGCGCACCCTTTTCTCGGTGGCTGGCGGGCGAGAGAGTGCTGCGTCGCCGGCATCGGCGTCGAAAGAAGCCGAGCCGAAAAAAGTTAAAGTACAAACGTGCAAGCATACTAACCTAACCCTAGGTAAGGCATGTCAGAGCGAAAGACAGTAATTTCGAATGAGCCAAGAAAGAGCGGTGCGGGGCCGGTCGGAGCGCACCCTTTTCTCGGTGGCTGGCGGGCGAGAGAGTGCTGCGTCGCCGGCATCGGCGTCGAAAGAAGCCGAGCCAAAAAAAGTTAAAGTACAAACGTGCAAGCATACTAACCTAACCCTAGGTAAGGCATGTCAGAGCGAAAGACAGTAATTTCGAATGAGCCAAGAAAGAGCGGTGCGGGGCCGGTCGAAGCGCACCCTTTTCTCGGTGGCTGGCGGGCGAGAGAGTGCTGCGTCGCCGGCATCGGAGTCGAAAGAAGCCGAGCCAAAAAAAGTTAAAGTACAAACGTGCAAGCATACTAACCTAACCCTAGGTAAGGCATGTCAGAGCGAAAGACAGTAAACTCGAATGAGCCATGAAAGAGCGGTGCGGGGCCGGTCGGAGCGCACCCTTTTCTCGGTGGCTGGCGGGCGAGAGAGTGCTGCGTCGCCGGCATCGGCGTCGAAAGAAGCCGAGCCGAAAAAAGTTAAAGTACAAACGTGCAAGCATACTAACCTAACCCTAGGTAAGGCATGTCAGAGCGAAAGACAGTAATTTCGAATGAGCCAAGAAAGAGCGGTGCGGGGCCGGTCGGAGCGCACCCTTTTCTCGGTGGCTGGCGGGCGAGAGAGTGCTGCGTCGCCGGCATCGGCGTCGAAAGAAGCCGAGCCGAAAAAAGTTAAAGTACAAACGTGCAAGCATACTAACCTAACCCTAGGTAAGGCATGTCAGAGCGAAAGACAGTAATTTCGAATGAGCCAAGAAAGAGCGGTGCGGGGCCGGTCGGAGCGCACCCTTTTCTCGGTGGCTGGCGGGCGAGAGAGTGCTGCGTCGCCGGCATCGGCGTCGAAAGAAGCCGAGCCAAAAAAAGTTAAAGTACAAACGTGCAAGCATACTAACCTAACCCTAGGTAAGGCATGTCAGAGCGAAAGACCGTAAACTCGAATGAGCAATGAAAGAGCGGTGCGGGGCCGGTCGGAGCGCACCCTTTTCTCGGTGACTGGCGGGCGAGAGAGTGCTGCGTCGCCGGCATCGGCGTCGAAAGAAGCCGAGCCGAAAAAAGTTTAAGTACAAACGCGATGCTAATGAGCGAGCCGTTGTCTCGACTAATATGTAGGGGGCGTTCGATCGAGCGTCTGGCTTGAGCGCTTGTCGGCCTAGCAGAACGGTCGCATTGTTATGCCCGGGTTTTAGGCACCGCTGCAGGCGGCCGGCAGAGCTCTTGTTTGTGCGAAACTGAATGGATCGAGCCCGAGAGAGGGCGAGCAAAGAAAAAACGCAAATCGTTCCGCCTGGCACTGCCGGCGAGAGCGTGGACGTCGCGGCCAGCGACTGTCGAAGCTGAGTACGGCCGCAGGCGATCGCCTCGGTCTTAAACGAATGCGACGAGCACGCGCCGGGCGGCCCAGCAAGGGCCGAGCGCAGCTGTCGCAGCTATCTGGTTGATCCTGCCAGTAGTGATATGCTTGTCTCAAAGATTAAGCCATGCAGGTGCAAGTACGAGTTCTCGTAAAGCGAAACTGCGAATGGCTCATTAAATCAGTCTTGGTTTATTTGGTCTCGTAAGCGAAGTGGATAACTGTGGTAATTCTAGAGCTAATACATGCATTAAGCGCCGACTTCGGGAGGCGCGCTTTTATCAGATCAAAACCGACCGGGTTCGTCCTGTGACGTTTGATGACTCTGGATAACCACGCGGATCGTACGGTCTCTGCACCGACGACGTATCATTCAAGTGTCTGCCCTATCAACTGTCGAAGGTACGCTACGTGCCTACCTTTGTGATAACGGGTAACGGGGAATCAGGGTTCGATTCCGGAGAGGGAGCCTGAGAAACGGCTACCACATCCAAGGAAGGCAGCAGGCGCGCAAATTACCCATTCCCGACACGGGGAGGTAGTGACGAAAAATAACAATACAGGACTCTAACGAGGCCCTGTAATTGGAATGAGTACATCCTAAAACTCTTAACGAGTATCCATTGGAGGGCAAGTCTGGTGCCAGCAGCCGCGGTAATTCCAGCTCCAACAGTGTATGCTAAAGTTGTTGCGGTTGAAAAGCTCGTAGTTGGATTTTGGGCGAGCGCCGCCGGTCCGTCGCAAGGCGTGTCACTGGTTGCGTTCGCCTCACCTTCGGTTCTCCGTCGGTGCTCTTGACTGAGTGTCGGCGGTGGCCGATAAGTTTACTTTGAAAAAATTAGAGTGTTCAAAGCAGGCTGTTCGCCTGCATAGTGTTGCATGGAATAATGGAATAGGACCTCGGTTCTATTTTGTTGGTTTTCGGAGCACGAGGTAATGATTAAGAGGGACAGACGGGGGCGTCCGTACTCTGCCGTTAGAGGTGAAATTCTTGGATCGGCGGAAGACGAACTACTGCGAAAGCATTCGCCAAGAATGTTTTCTTTAATCAAGAGCGAAA
>NC_135251.1:28026928-28031928 GCF_964204865.1 Styela clava
GCGGGGCCGGTCGGAGCGCACCCTTTTCTCGGTGGCTGGCGGGCGAGAGAGTGCTGCGTCGCCGGCATCGGCGTCGAAAGAAGCCGAGCCGAAAAAAGTTAAAGTACAAACGTGCAAGCATACTAACCTAACCCTAGGTAAGGCATGTCAGAGCGAAAGACAGTAATTTCGAATGAGCCAAGAAAGAGCGGTGCGGGGCCGGTCGGAGCGCACCCTTTTCTCGGTGGCTGGCGGGCGAGAGAGTGCTGCGTCGCCGGCATCGGCGTCGAAAGAAGCCGAGCCAAAAAAAGTTAAAGTACAAACGTGCAAGCATACTAACCTAACCCTAGGTAAGGCATGTCAGAGCGAAAGACAGTAAACTCGAATGAGCCATGAAAGAGCGGTGCGGGGCCGGTCGGAGCGCACCCTTTTCTCGGTGGCTGGCGGGCGAGAGAGTGCTGCGTCGCCGGCATCGGCGTCGAAAGAAGCCGAGCCGAAAAAAGTTAAAGTACAAACGTGCAAGCATACTAACCTAACCCTAGGTAAGGCATGTCAGAGCGAAAGACAGTAATTTCGAATGAGCCAAGAAAGAGCGGTGCGGGGCCGGTCGGAGCGCACCCTTTTCTCGGTGGCTGGCGGGCGAGAGAGTGCTGCGTCGCCGGCATCGGCGTCGAAAGAAGCCGAGCCAAAAAAAGTTAAAGTACAAACGTGCAAGCATACTAACCTAACCCTAGGTAAGGCATGTCAGAGCGAAAGACAGTAATTTCGAATGAGCCAAGAAAGAGCGGTGCGGGGCCGGTCGAAGCGCACCCTTTTCTCGGTGGCTGGCGGGCGAGAGAGTGCTGCGTCGCCGGCATCGGCGTCGAAAGAAGCCGAGCCAAAAAAAGTTAAAGTACAAACGTGCAAGCATACTAACCTAACCCTAGGTAAGGCATGTCAGAGCGAAAGACAGTAAACTCGAATGAGCCATGAAAGAGCGGTGCGGGGCCGGTCGGAGCGCACCCTTTTCTCGGTGGCTGGCGGGCGAGAGAGTGCTGCGTCGCCGGCATCGGCGTCGAAAGAAGCCGAGCCGAAAAAAGTTAAAGTACAAACGTGCAAGCATACTAACCTAACCCTAGGTAAGGCATGTCAGAGCGAAAGACAGTAATTTCGAATGAGCCAAGAAAGAGCGGTGCGGGGCCGGTCGGAGCGCACCCTTTTCTCGGTGGCTGGCGGGCGAGAGAGTGCTGCGTCGCCGGCATCGGCGTCGAAAGAAGCCGAGCCGAAAAAAGTTAAAGTACAAACGTGCAAGCATACTAACCTAACCCTAGGTAAGGCATGTCAGAGCGAAAGACAGTAATTTCGAATGAGCCAAGAAAGAGCGGTGCGGGGCCGGTCGGAGCGCACCCTTTTCTCGGTGGCTGGCGGGCGAGAGAGTGCTGCGTCGCCGGCATCGGCGTCGAAAGAAGCCGAGCCAAAAAAAGTTAAAGTACAAACGTGCAAGCATACTAACCTAACCCTAGGTAAGGCATGTCAGAGCGAAAGACAGTAAACTCGAATGAGCCATGAAAGAGCGGTGCGGGGCCGGTCGGAGCGCACCCTTTTCTCGGTGGCTGGCGGGCGAGAGAGTGCTGCGTCGCCGGCATCGGCGTCGAAAGAAGCCGAGCCGAAAAAAGTTAAAGTACAAACGTGCAAGCATACTAACCTAACCCTAGGTAAGGCATGTCAGAGCGAAAGACAGTAATTTCGAATGAGCCCAGAAAGAGCGGTGCGGGGCCGGTCGGAGCGCACCCTTTTCTCGGTGGCTGGCGGGCGAGAGAGTGCTGCGTCGCCGGCATCGGCGTCGAAAGAAGCCGAGCCGAAAAAAGTTAAAGTACAAACGTGCAAGCATACTAACCTAACCCTAGGTAAGGCATGTCAGAGCGAAAGACAGTAATTTCGAATGAGCCAAGAAAGAGCGGTGCGGGGCCGGTCGGAGCGCACCCTTTTCTCGGTGGCTGGCGGACGAGAGAGTGCTGCGTCGCCGGCATCGGCGTCGAAAGAAGCCGAGCCAAAAAAAGTTAAAGTACAAACGTGCAAGCATACTAACCTAACCCTAGGTAAGGCATGTCAGAGCGAAAGACAGTAAACTCGAATGAGCCATGAAAGAGCGGTGCGGGGCCGGTCGGAGCGCACCCTTTTCTCGGTGGCTGGCGGGCGAGAGAGTGCTGCGTCGCCGGCATCGGCGTCGAAAGAAGCCGAGCCGAAAAAAGTTAAAGTACAAACGCGATGCTAATGAGCGAGCCGTTGTCTCGACTAATATGTAGGGGGCGTTCGATCGAGCGTCTGGCTTGAGCGCTTGTCGGCCTAGCAGAACGGTCGCATTGTTATGCCCGGGTTTTAGGCACCGCTGCAGGCGGCCGGCAGAGCTCTTGTTTGTGCGAAACTGAATGGATCGAGCCCGAGAGAGGGCGAGCAAAGAAAAAACGCAAATCGCTCCGCCTGGCACTGCCGGCGAGAGCGTGGACGTCGCGGCCAGCGACTGTCGAAGCTGAGTACGGCCGCAGGCGATCGCCTCGGTCTTAAACGAATGCGACGAGCACGCGCCGGGCGGCCCAGCAAGGGCCGAGCGCAGCTGTCGCAGCTATCTGGTTGATCCTGCCAGTAGTGATATGCTTGTCTCAAAGATTAAGCCATGCAGGTGCAAGTACGAGTTCTCGTAAAGCGAAACTGCGAATGGCTCATTAAATCAGTCTTGGTTTATTTGGTCTCGTAAGCGAAGTGGATAACTGTGGTAATTCTAGAGCTAATACATGCATTAAGCGCCGACTTCGGGAGGCGCGCTTTTATCAGATCAAAACCGACCGGGTTCGTCCTGTGACGTTTGATGACTCTGGATAACCACGCGGATCGTACGGTCTCTGCACCGACGACGTATCATTCAAGTGTCTGCCCTATCAACTGTCGAAGGTACGCTACGTGCCTACCTTTGTGATAACGGGTAACGGGGAATCAGGGTTCGATTCCGGAGAGGGAGCCTGAGAAACGGCTACCACATCCAAGGAAGGCAGCAGGCGCGCAAATTACCCATTCCCGACACGGGGAGGTAGTGACGAAAAATAACAATACAGGACTCTAACGAGGCCCTGTAATTGGAATGAGTACATCCTAAAACTCTTAACGAGTATCCATTGGAGGGCAAGTCTGGTGCCAGCAGCCGCGGTAATTCCAGCTCCAACAGTGTATGCTAAAGTTGTTGCGGTTGAAAAGCTCGTAGTTGGATTTTGGGCGAGCGCCGCCGGTCCGTCGCAAGGCGTGTCACTGGTTGCGTTCGCCTCACCTTCGGTTCTCCGTCGGTGCTCTTGACTGAGTGTCGGCGGTGGCCGATAAGTTTACTTTGAAAAAATTAGAGTGTTCAAAGCAGGCTGTTCGCCTGCATAGTGTTGCATGGAATAATGGAATAGGACCTCGGTTCTATTTTGTTGGTTTTCGGAGCACGAGGTAATGATTAAGAGGGACAGACGGGGGCGTCCGTACTCTGCCGTTAGAGGTGAAATTCTTGGATCGGCGGAAGACGAACTACTGCGAAAGCATTCGCCAAGAATGTTTTCTTTAATCAAGAGCGAAAGTCAGAGGTTCGAAGACGATCAGATACCGTCCTAGTTCTGACTATAAACGATGCCAAAGTCTTTGGGTTCCGGGGGAAGTATGGTTGCAAAGCTGAAACTTAAAGGAATTGACGGAAGGGCACCACCAGGAGTGGAGCCTGCGGCTTAATTTGACTCAACACGGGGAAACTCACCCGGCCCGGACACAGGTAGGATTGACAGATTGAGAGCTCTTTCTTGATTCTGTGGGTGGTGGTGCATGGCCGTTCTTAGTTGGTGGAGCGATTTGTCTGGTTAATTCCGATAACGAACGAGACTCTGGCATGCTAAATAGTTACGCGACCTTCTCGGTCGGCGTCTAACTTCTTAGAGGGACTAGTGGCGTTTAGCCACACGAGATTGAGCAATAACAGGTCTGTGATGCCCTTAGATGTCCGGGGCCGCACGCGCGCTACACTGAGTGAAGCAGCGAGTGTCTAACCTAGGCCGAAAGGTCCGGGTAACCCGTTGAACCTCATTCGTGATTGGGATAGGGACTTGCAATTGTTTCCCTTGAACGAGGAATTCCCAGTAAGCGCAAGTCATCAACTTGCGTTGATTACGTCCCTGCCCTTTGTACACACCGCCCGTCGCTACTACCGATTGAATGGTTTAGTGAGATCCTTGGATCGGCCCCGTCGCGGCTGGCAACGGCCGCGTCGGCGTGTCGAGAAGACGATCAAACTTGATCATTTAGAGGAAGTAAAAGTCGTAACAAGGTTTCCGTAGGTGAACCTGCGGAAGGATCATTACCGAAAGTGGTGGTAGGCCCCGGCCGACCGCGCACTTAATTGTCTTTGGGTGCCGCCGAGAGGGCGGCCGTCAATCGGGGTTCCGCCCCGTGCGACACGCGTAACACGTTGGCATAGCAAGGCAGCCGAGTGCGATGGTGGCTTCTGGGCACCGCGCTCGATGTGCCGCCGGCCCAGCCCGGCGGTCGCTCGGCGCCGTTTGTTGGTGTTTTTGTGCAGTTGTTGTCGGTGGTGGTTTTGTGGTCGATCCCACAGTGTGACGTCCGCGCGCTTCGGCGCCGGGCGAAACGTCGAGGACGACTCTTAACGGTGGATCACTCGGCTCGCGAGTCGATGAAGGACGCAGCCAAGTGCGAGAAGTAATGTGAATTGCAGAACACATTGAACGTCGACCTTCTGAACGCGAATTGCGGTCTCGGGTCAATCCCGGGACCGCGTCTGCCTCAGGGTCGCGTTCGTCCTCACCCGAGGGCCGTCGCCTGGCCTCTGCGAAGACGGCCGGGCGTCGCCCCAAGTTGAAGCGGTCGCCGAGCTTTCTCGGCGCGACCGCGTGTCCCGTACACCGCCGGCCCCTCGACGTGTTCAACTACGTTCGAGGGGCGGGTCCAGGTCGGTCGGTCCGGTCACGAGATCAAGACCGACCGTGGGCCAAGGCGGCGACGGT
>NC_135251.1:28036928-28041928 GCF_964204865.1 Styela clava
TAAGGCATGTCAGAGCGAAAGACAGTAATTTCGAATGAGCCAAGAAAGAGCGGTGCGGGGCCGGTCGGAGCGCACCCTTTTCTCGGTGGCTGGCGGGCGAGAGAGTGCTGCGTCGCCGGCATCGGCGTCGAAAGAAGCCGAGCCAAAAAAAGTTAAAGTACAAACGTGCAAGCATACTAACCTAACCCTAGGTAAGGCATGTCAGAGCGAAAGACAGTAATTTCGAATGAGCCAAGAAAGAGCGGTGCGGGGCCGGTCGGAGCGCACCCTTTTCTCGGTGGCTGGCGGGCGAGAGAGTGCTGCGTCGCCGGCATCGGCGTCGAAAGAAGCCGAGCCGAAAAAAGTTAAAGTACAAACGTGCAAGCATACTAACCTAACCCTAGGTAAGGCATGTCAGAGCGAAAGACAGTAATTTCGAATGAGCCAAGAAAGAGCGGTGCGGGGCCGGTCGGAGCGCACCCTTTTCTCGGTGGCTGGCGGGCGAGAGAGTGCTGCGTCGCCGGCATCGGCGTCGAAAGAAGCCGAGCCGAAAAAAGTTAAAGTACAAACGTGCAAGCATACTAACCTAACCCTAGGTAAGGCATGTCAGAGCGAAAGACAGTAAACTCGAATGAGCCAAGAAAGAGCGGTGCGGGGCCGGTCGGAGCGCACCCTTTTCTCGGTGGCTGGCGGGCGAGAGAGTGCTGCGTCGCCGGCATCGGCGTCGAAAGAAGCCGAGCCGAAAAAAGTTGTACAAACGTGCAAGCATACTAACCTAACCCTAGGTAAGGCATGTCAGAGCGAAAGACAGTAATTTCGAATGAGCCAAGAAAGAGCGGTGCGGGGCCGGTCGGAGCGCACCCTTTTCTCGGTGGCTGGCGGGCGAGAGAGTGCTGCGTCGCCGGCATCGGCGTCGAAAGAAGCCGAGCCGAAAAAAGTTAAAGTACAAACGTGCAAGCATACTAACCTAACCCTAGGTAAGGCATGTCAGAGCGAAAGACAGTAATTTCGAATGAGCCAAGAAAGAGCGGTGCGGGGCCGGTCGGAGCGCACCCTTTTCTCGGTGGCTGGCGGGCGAGAGAGTGCTGCGTCGCCGGCATCGGCGTCGAAAGAAGCCGAGCCGAAAAAAGTTAAAGTACAAACGTGCAAGCATACTAACCTAACCCTAGGTAAGGTGTGTTAGAGCGAAAGACAGTAAACTCGAATGAGCCATGAAAGAGCGGTGCGGGGCCGGTCGGAGCGCACCCTTTTCTCGGTGGCTGGCGGGCGAGAGAGTGCTGCGTCGCCGGCATCGGCGTCGAAAGAAGCCGAGCCAAAAAAAGTTAAAGTACAAACGTGCAAGCATACTAACCTAACCCTAGGTAAGGCATGTCAGAGCGAAAGACAGTAAACTCGAATGAGCCATGAAAGAGCGGTGCGGGGCCGGTCGGAGCGCACCCTTTTCTCGGTGGCTGGCGAGCGAGAAAGTGCTGCGTCGCCGGCATCGGCGTCGAAAGAAGCCGAGCCAAAAAAAGTTAAAGTACAAACGTGCAAGCATACTAACCTAACCCTAGGTAAGGCATGTCAGAGCGAAAGACAGTAAACTCGAATGAGCCATGAAAGAGCGGTGCGGGGCCGGTCGGAGCGCACCCTTTTCTCGGTGGCTGGCGGGCGAGAGAGTGCTGCGTCGCCGGCATCGGCGTCGAAAGAAGCCGAGCCAAAAAAAGTTAAAGTACAAACGTGCAAGCATACTAACCTAACCCTAGGTAAGGCATGTCAGAGCGAAAGACAGTAATTTCGAATGAGCCAAGAAAGAGCGGTGCGGGGCCGGTCGGAGCGCACCCTTTTCTCGGTGGCTGGCGGGCGAGAGAGTGCTGCGTCGCCGGCATCGGCGTCGAAAGAAGCCGAGCCAAAAAAAGTTAAAGTACAAACGTGCAAGCATACTAACCTAACCCTAGGTAAGGCATGTCAGAGCGAAAGACAGTAATTTCGAATGAGCCAAGAAAGAGCGGTGCGGGGCCGGTCGGAGCGCACCCTTTTCTCGGTGGCTGGCGGGCGAGAGAGTGCTGCGTCGCCGGCATCGGCGTCGAAAGAAGCCGAGCCGAAAAAAGTTAAAGTACAAACGTGCAAGCATACTAACCTAACCCTAGGTAAGGCATGTCAGAGCGAAAGACAGTAAACTCGAATGAGCCAAGAAAGAGCGGTGCGGGGCCGGTCGGAGCGCACCCTTTTCTCGGTGGCTGGCGGGCGAGAGAGTGCTGCGTCGCCGGCATCGGCGTCGAAAGAAGCCGAGCCGAAAAAAGTTGTACAAACGTGCAAGCATACTAACCTAACCCTAGGTAAGGCATGTCAGAGCGAAAGACAGTAATTTCGAATGAGCCAAGAAAGAGCGGTGCGGGGCCGGTCGGAGCGCACCCTTTTCTCGGTGGCTGGCGGGCGAGAGAGTGCTGCGTCGCCGGCATCGGCGTCGAAAGAAGCCGAGCCGAAAAAAGTTAAAGTACAAACGTGCAAGCATACTAACCTAACCCTAGGTAAGGCATGTCAGAGCGAAAGACAGTAATTTCGAATGAGCCAAGAAAGAGCGGTGCGGGGCCGGTCGGAGCGCACCCTTTTCTCGGTGGCTGGCGGGCGAGAGAGTGCTGCGTCGCCGGCATCGGCGTCGAAAGAAGCCGAGCCGAAAAAAGTTAAAGTACAAACGTGCAAGCATACTAACCTAACCCTAGGTAAGGCATGTCAGAGCGAAAGACAGTAATTTCGAATGAGCCAAGAAAGAGCGGTGCGGGGCCGGTCGGAGCGCACCCTTTTCTCGGTGGCTGGCGGGCGAGAGAGTGCTGCGTCGCCGGCATCGGCGTCGAAAGAAGCCGAGCCAAAAAAAGTTAAAGTACAAACGTGCAAGCATACTAACCTAACCCTAGGTAAGGCATGTCAGAGCGAAAGACAGTAAACTCGAATGAGCCATGAAAGAATGAAAGAGCGGTGCGGGGCCGGTCGGAGCGCACCCTTTTCTCGGTGGCTGGCGGGCGAGAGAGTGCTGCGTCGCCGGCATCGGCGTCGAAAGAAGCCGAGCCGAAAAAAGTTAAAGTACAAACGTGCAAGCATACTAACCTAACCCTAGGTAAGGCATGTCAGAGCGAAAGACAGTAATTTCGAATGAGCCAAGAAAGAGCGGTGCGGGGCCGGTCGGAGCGCATCCTTTTCTCGGTGGCTGGCGGGCGAGAGAGTGCTGCGTCGCCGGCATCGGCGTCGAAAGAAGCCGAGCCAAAAAAAGTTAAAGTACAAACGTGCAAGCATACTAACCTAACCCTAGGTAAGGCATGTCAGAGCGAAAGACAGTAATTTCGAATGAGCCAAGAAAGAGCGGTGCGGGGCCGGTCGAAGCGCACCCTTTTCTCGGTGGCTGGCGGGCGAGAGAGTGCTGCGTCGCCGGCATCGGCGTCGAAAGAAGCCGAGCCAAAAAAAGTTAAAGTACAAACGTGCAAGCATACTAACCTAACCCTAGGTAAGGCATGTCAGAGCGAAAGACAGTAAACTCGAATGAGCCATGAAAGAGCGGTGCGGGGCCGGTCGGAGCGCACCCTTTTCTCGGTGGCTGGCGGGCGAGAGAGTGCTGCGTCGCCGGCATCGGCGTCGAAAGAAGCCGAGCCGAAAAAAGTTAAAGTACAAACGTGCAAGCATACTAACCTAACCCTAGGTAAGGCATGTCAGAGCGAAAGACAGTAATTTCGAATGAGCCAAGAAAGAGCGGTGCGGGGCCGGTCGGAGCGCACCCTTTTCTCGGTGGCTGGCGGGCGAGAGAGTGCTGCGTCGCCGGCATCGGCGTCGAAAGAAGCCGAGCCGAAAAAAGTTAAAGTACAAACGTGCAAGCATACTAACCTAACCCTAGGTAAGGCATGTCAGAGCGAAAGACAGTAATTTCGAATGAGCCAAGAAAGAGCGGTGCGGGGCCGGTCGGAGCGAACCCTTTTCTCGGTGGCTGGCGGGCGAGAGAGTGCTGCGTCGCCGGCATCGGCGTCGAAAGAAGCCGAGCCAAAAAAAGTTAAAGTACAAACGTGCAAGCATACTAACCTAACCCTAGGTAAGGCATGTCAGAGCGAAAGACAGTAAACTCGAATGAGCCATGAAAGAGCGGTGCGGGGCCGGTCGGAGCGCACCCTTTTCTCGGTGGCTGGCGGGCGAGAGAGTGCTGCGTCGCCGGCATCGGCGTCGAAAGAAGCCGAGCCGAAAAAAGTTAAAGTACAAACGCGATGCTAATGAGCGAGCCGTTGTCTCGACTAATATGTAGGGGGCGTTCGATCGAGCGTCTGGCTTGAGCGCTTGTCGGCCCAGCAGAACGGTCGCATTGTTATGCCCGGGTTTTAGGCACCGCTGCAGGCGGCCGGCAGAGCTCTTGTTTGTGCGAAACTGAATGGATCGAGCCCGAGAGAGGGCGAGCAAAGAAAAAACGCAAATCGCTCCGCCTGGCACTGCCGGCGAGAGCGTGGACGTCGCGGCCAGCGACTGTCGAAGCTGAGTACGGCCGCAGGCGATCGCCTCGGTCTTAAACGAATGCGACGAGCACGCGCCGGGCGGCCCAGCAAGGGCCGAGCGCAGCTGTCGCAGCTATCTGGTTGATCCTGCCAGTAGTGATATGCTTGTCTCAAAGATTAAGCCATGCAGGTGCAAGTACGAGTTCTCGTAAAGCGAAACTGCGAATGGCTCATTAAATCAGTCTTGGTTTATTTGGTCTCGTAAGCGAAGTGGATAACTGTGGTAATTCTAGAGCTAATACATGCATTAAGCGCCGACTTCGGGAGGCGCGCTTTTATCAGATCAAAACCGACCGGGTTCGTCCTGTGACGTTTGATGACTCTGGATAACCACGCGGATCGTACGGTCTCTGCACCGACGACGTATCATTCAAGTGTCTGCCCTATCAACTGTCGAAGGTACGCTACGTGCCTACCTTTGTGATAACGGGTAACGGGGAATCAGGGTTCGATTCCGGAGAGGGAACCTGAGAAACGGCTACCACATCCAAGGAAGGCAGCAGGCGCGCAAATTAC
>NC_135251.1:28049428-28054428 GCF_964204865.1 Styela clava
AAAAGTTAAAGTACAAACGTGCAAGCATACTAACCTAACCCTAGGTAAGGCATGTCAGAGCGAAAGACAGTAATTTCGAATGAGCCAAGAAAGAGCGGTGCGGGGCCGGTCGGAGCGCACCCTTTTCTCGGTGGCTGGCGGGCGAGAGAGTGCTGCGTCGCCGGCATCGGCGTCGAAAGAAGCCGAGCCAAAAAAAGTTAAAGTACAAACGTGCAAGCATACTAACCTAACCCTAGGTAAGGCATGTCAGAGCGAAAGACAGTAATTTCGAATGAGCCAAGAAAGAGCGGTGCGGGGCCGGTCGAAGCGCACCCTTTTCTCGGTGGCTGGCGGGCGAGAGAGTGCTGCGTCGCCGGCATCGGCGTCGAAAGAAGCCGAGCCAAAAAAAGTTAAAGTACAAACGTGCAAGCATACTAACCTAACCCTAGGTAAGGCATGTCAGAGCGAAAGACAGTAAACTCGAATGAGCCATGAAAGAGCGGTGCGGGGCCGGTCGGAGCGCACCCTTTTCTCGGTGGCTGGCGGGCGAGAGAGTGCTGCGTCGCCGGCATCGGCGTCGAAAGAAGCCGAGCCGAAAAAAGTTAAAGTACAAACGTGCAAGCATACTAACCTAACCCTAGGTAAGGCATGTCAGAGCGAAAGACAGTAATTTCGAATGAGCCAAGAAAGAGCGGTGCGGGGCCGGTCGGAGCGCACCCTTTTCTCGGTGGCTGGCGGGCGAGAGAGTGCTGCGTCGCCGGCATCGGCGTCGAAAGAAGCCGAGCCGAAAAAAGTTAAAGTACAAACGTGCAAGCATACTAACCTAACCCTAGGTAAGGCATGTCAGAGCGAAAGACAGTAATTTCGAATGAGCCAAGAAAGAGCGGTGCGGGGCCGGTCGGAGCGCACCCTTTTCTCGGTGGCTGGCGGGCGAGAGAGTGCTGCGTCGCCGGCATCGGCGTCGAAAGAAGCCGAGCCAAAAAAAGTTAAAGTACAAACGTGCAAGCATACTAACCTAACCCTAGGTAAGGCATGTCAGAGCGAAAGACAGTAATTTCGAATGAGCCAAGAAAGAGCGGTGCGGGGCCGGTCGAAGCGCACCCTTTTCTCGGTGGCTGGCGGGCGAGAGAGTGCTGCGTCGCCGGCATCGGCGTCGAAAGAAGCCGAGCCAAAAAAAGTTAAAGTACAAACGTGCAAGCATACTAACCTAACCCTAGGTAAGGCATGTCAGAGCGAAAGACAGTAAACTCGAATGAGCCATGAAAGAGCGGTGCGGGGCCGGTCGGAGCGCACCCTTTTCTCGGTGGCTGGCGGGCGAGAGAGTGCTGCGTCGCCGGCATCGGCGTCGAAAGAAGCCGAGCCGAAAAAAGTTAAAGTACAAACGTGCAAGCATACTAACCTAACCCTAGGTAAGGCATGTCAGAGCGAAAGACAGTAATTTCGAATGAGCCAAGAAAGAGCGGTGCGGGGCCGGTCGGAGCGCACCCTTTTCTCGGTGGCTGGCGGGCGAGAGAGTGCTACGTCGCCGGCATCGGCGTCGAAAGAAGCCGAGCCGAAAAAAGTTAAAGTACAAACGTGCAAGCATACTAACCTAACCCTAGGTAAGGCATGTCAGAGCGAAAGACAGTAATTTCGAATGAGCCAAGAAAGAGCGGTGCGGGGCCGGTCGGAGCGCACCCTTTTCTCGGTGGCTGGCGGGCGAGAGAGTGCTGCGTCGCCGGCATCGGCGTCGAAAGAAGCCGAGCCAAAAAAAGTTAAAGTACAAACGTGCAAGCATACTAACCTAACCCTAGGTAAGGCATGTCAGAGCGAAAGACAGTAAACTCGAATGAGCCATGAAAGAGCGGTGCGGGGCCGGTCGGAGCGCACCCTTTTCTCGGTGGCTGGCGGGCGAGAGAGTGCTGCGTCGCCGGCATCGGCGTCGAAAGAAGCCGAGCCGAAAAAAGTTAAAGTACAAACGCGATGCTAATGAGCGAGCCGTTGTCTCGACTAATATGTAGGGGGCGTTCGATCGAGCGTCTGGCTTGAGCGCTTGTCGGCCTAGCAGAACGGTCGCATTGTTATGCCCGGGTTTTAGGCACCGCTGCAGGCGGCCGGCAGAGCTCTTGTTTGTGCGAAACTGAATGGATCGAGCCCGAGAGAGGGCGAGCAAAGAAAAAACGCAAATCGCTCCGCCTGGCACTGCCGGCGAGAGCGTGGACGTCGCGGCCAGCGACTGTCGAAGCTGAGTACGGCCGCAGGCGATCGCCTCGGTCTTAAACGAATGCGACGAGCACGCGCCGGGCGGCCCAGCAAGGGCCGAGCGCAGCTGTCGCAGCTATCTGGTTGATCCTGCCAGTAGTGATATGCTTGTCTCAAAGATTAAGCCATGCAGGTGCAAGTACGAGTTCTCGTAAAGCGAAACTGCGAATGGCTCATTAAATCAGTCTTGGTTTATTTGGTCTCGTAAGCGAAGTGGATAACTGTGGTAATTCTAGAGCTAATACATGCATTAAGCGCCGACTTCGGGAGGCGCGCTTTTATCAGATCAAAACCGACCGGGTTCGTCCTGTGACGTTTGATGACTCTGGATAACCACGCGGATCGTACGGTCTCTGCACCGACGACGTATCATTCAAGTGTCTGCCCTATCAACTGTCGAAGGTACGCTACGTGCCTACCTTTGTGATAACGGGTAACGGGGAATCAGGGTTCGATTCCGGAGAGGGAGCCTGAGAAACGGCTACCACATCCAAGGAAGGCAGCAGGCGCGCAAATTACCCATTCCCGACACGGGGAGGTAGTGACGAAAAATAACAATACAGGACTCTAACGAGGCCCTGTAATTGGAATGAGTACATCCTAAAACTCTTAACGAGTATCCATTGGAGGGCAAGTCTGGTGCCAGCAGCCGCGGTAATTCCAGCTCCAACAGTGTATGCTAAAGTTGTTGCGGTTGAAAAGCTCGTAGTTGGATTTTGGGCGAGCGCCGCCGGTCCGTCGCAAGGCGTGTCACTGGTTGCGTTCGCCTCACCTTCGGTTCTCCGTCGGTGCTCTTGACTGAGTGTCGGCGGTGGCCGATAAGTTTACTTTGAAAAAATTAGAGTGTTCAAAGCAGGCTGTTCGCCTGCATAGTGTTGCATGGAATAATGGAATAGGACCTCGGTTCTATTTTGTTGGTTTTCGGAGCACGAGGTAATGATTAAGAGGGACAGACAGGGGCGTCCGTACTCTGCCGTTAGAGGTGAAATTCTTGGATCGGCGGAAGACGAACTACTGCGAAAGCATTCGCCAAGAATGTTTTCTTTAATCAAGAGCGAAAGTCAGAGGTTCGAAGACGATCAGATACCGTCCTAGTTCTGACTATAAACGATGCCAACTAGCGATCGGGAGGCGTTACCATGACGACCTTTCCGGCAGCTTCCGGGAAACCAAAGTCTTTGGGTTCCGGGGGAAGTATGGTTGCAAAGCTGAAACTTAAAGGAATTGACGGAAGGGCACCACCAGGAGTGGAGCCTGCGGCTTAATTTGACTCAACACGGGGAAACTCACCCGGCCCGGACACAGGTAGGATTGACAGATTGAGAGCTCTTTCTTGATTCTGTGGGTGGTGGTGCATGGCCGTTCTTAGTTGGTGGAGCGATTTGTCTGGTTAATTCCGATAACGAACGAGACTCGGGCATGCTGAATAGTTACGCGACCTTCTCGGTCGGCGTCTAACTTCTTAGAGGGACTAGTGGCGTTTAGCCACACGAGATTGAGCAATAACAGGTCTGTGATGCCCTTAGATGTCCGGGGCCGCACGCGCGCTACACTGAGTGAAGCAGCGAGTGTCTAACCTAGGCCGAAAGGTCCGGGTAACCCGTTGAACCTCATTCGTGATTGGGATAGGGACTTGCAATTGTTTCCCTTGAACGAGGAATTCCCAGTAAGCGCAAGTCATCAACTTGCGTCGATTACGTCCCTGCCCTTTGTACACACCGCCCGTCGCTACTACCGATTGAATGGTTTAGTGAGATCCTTGGATCGGCCCCGTCGCGGCTGGCAACGGCCGCGTCGGCGTGTCGAGAAGACGATCAAACTTGATCATTTAGAGGAAGTAAAAGTCGTAACAAGGTTTCCGTAGGTGAACCTGCGGAAGGATCATTACCGAAAGTGGTGGTAGGCCCCGGCCGACCGCGCACTTAATTGTCTTTGGGTGCCGCCGAGAGGGCGGCCGTCAATCGGGGTTCCGCCCCGTGCGACACGCGTAACACGTTGGCATAGCAAGGCAGCCGAGTGCGATGGTGGCTTCTGGGCACCGCGCTCGATGTGCCGCCGGCCCAGCCCGGCGGTCGCTCGGCGCCGTTTGTTGGTGTTTTTGTGCAGTTGTTGTCGGTGGTGGTTTTGTGGTCGATCCCACAGTGTGACATCCGCGCGCTTCGGCGCCGGGCGAAACGTCGAGGACGACTCTTAACGGTGGATCACTCGGCTCGCGAGTCGATGAAGGACGCAGCCAAGTGCGAGAAGTAATGTGAATTGCAGAACACATTGAACGTCGACCTTCTGAACGCGAATTGCGGTCTCGGGTCAATCCCGGGACCGCGTCTGCCTCAGGGTCGCGTTCGTCCTCACCCGAGGGCCGTCGCCTGGCCTCTGCGAAGACGGCCGGGCGTCGCCCCAAGTTGAAGCGGTCGCCGAGCTTTCTCGGCGCGACCGCGTGTCCCGTACACCGCCGGCCCCTCGACGTGTTCAACTACGTTCGAGGGGCGGGTCCAGGTCGGTCGGTCCGGTCACGAGATCAAGACCGACCGTGGGCCAAGGCGGCGACGGTACGCGCTCGGTCGGCGCCGGCGGCGACGACTTGCGATGCCAGCGGGCCGTGTAAGAAGCGGCCCGCTTGACACATACGACCTGAGTTCAGGCGAGAGCACCCGCTGAATTTAAGCATATTATTAAGCGGAGGAAAAGAAACCAACAGGGATTCCCTGAGTAACGGCGAGTGAACCGGGAAGAGTCCAGCGTCGAATCTGCGCGCTTTTCGAGCGCGCCGAGTTGTGACG
>NC_135251.1:28059428-28064428 GCF_964204865.1 Styela clava
GCCAAGAAAGAGCGGTGCGGGGCCGGTCGGAGCGCACCCTTTTCTCGGTGGCTGGCGGGCGAGAGAGTGCTGCGTCGCCGGCATCGGCGTCGAAAGAAGCCGAGCCGAAAAAAGTTAAAGTACAAACGTGCAAGCATACTAACCTAACCCTAGGTAAGGCATGTCAGAGCGAAAGACAGTAATTTCGAATGAGCCAAGAAAGAGCGGTGCGGGGCCGGTCGGAGCGCACCCTTTTCTCGGTGGCTGGCGGGCGAGAGAGTGCTGCGTCGCCGGCATCGGCGTCGAAAGAAGCCGAGCCGAAAAAAGTTAAAGTACAAACGTGCAAGCATACTAACCTAACCCTAGGTAAGGCATGTCAGAGCGAAAGACAGTAAACTCGAATGAGCCAAGAAAGAGCGGTGCGGGGCCGGTCGGAGCGCACCCTTTTCTCGGTGGCTGGCGGGCGAGAGAGTGCTGCGTCGCCGGCATCGGCGTCGAAAGAAGCCGAGCCGAAAAAAGTTAAAGTACAAACGTGCAAGCATACTAACCTAACCCTAGGTAAGGCATGTCAGAGCGAAAGACAGTAATTTCGAATGAGCCAAGAAAGAGCGGTGCGGGGCCGGTCGGAGCGCACCCTTTTCTCGGTGGCTGGCGGGCGAGAGAGTGCTGCGTCGCCGGCATCGGCGTCGAAAGAAGCCGAGCCGAAAAAAGTTAAAGTACAAACGTGCAAGCATACTAACCTAACCCTAGGTAAGGCATGTCAGAGCGAAAGACAGTAATTTCGAATGAGCCAAGAAAGAGCGGTGCGGGGCCGGTCGGAGCGCACCCTTTTCTCGGTGGCTGGCGGGCGAGAGAGTGCTGCGTCGCCGGCATCGGCGTCGAAAGAAGCCGAGCCGAAAAAAGTTAAAGTACAAACGTGCAAGCATACTAACCTAACCCTAGGTAAGGCATGTCAGAGCGAAAGACAGTAAACTCGAATGAGCCAAGAAAGAGCGGTGCGGGGCCGGTCGGAGCGCACCCTTTTCTCGGTGGCTGGCGGGCGAGAGAGTGCTGCGTCGCCGGCATCGGCGTCGAAAGAAGCCGAGCCGAAAAAAGTTAAAGTACAAACGTGCAAGCATACTAACCTAACCCTAGGTAAGGCATGTCAGAGCGAAAGACAGTAATTTCGAATGAGCCAAGAAAGAGCGGTGCGGGGCCGGTCGGAGCGCACCCTTTTCTCGGTGGCTGGCGGGCGAGAGAGTGCTGCGTCGCCGGCATCGGCGTCGAAAGAAGCCGAGCCGAAAAAAGTTAAAGTACAAACGTGCAAGCATACTAACCTAACCCTAGGTAAGGCATGTCAGAGCGAAAGACAGTAATTTCGAATGAGCCAAGAAAGAGCGGAGCGGGGCCGGTCGGAGCGCACCCTTTTCTCGGTGGCTGGCGGGCGAGAGAGTGCTGCGTCGACGGCATCGGCGTCGAAAGAAGCCGAGCCGAAAAAAGTTAAAGTACAAACGTGCAAGCATACTAACCTAACCCTAGGTAAGGCATGTCAGAGCGAAAGACAGTAATTTCGAATGAGCCAAGAAAGAGCGGTGCGGGGCCGGTCGGAGCGCACCCTTTTCTCGGTGGCTGGCGGGCGAGAGAGTGCTGCGTCGCCGGCATCGGCGTCGAAAGAAGCCGAGCCAAAAAAAGTTAAAGTACAAACGTGCAAGCATACTAACCTAACCCTAGGTAAGGCATGTCAGAGCGAAAGACAGTAAACTCGAATGAGCCATGAAAGAGCGGTGCGGGGCCGGTCGGAGCGCACCCTTTTCTCGGTGGCTGGCGGGCGAGAGAGTGCTGCGTCGCCGGCATCGGCGTCGAAAGAAGCCGAGCCGAAAAAAGTTAAAGTACAAACGTGCAAGCATACTAACCTAACCCTAGGTAAGGCATGTCAGAGCGAAAGACAGTAATTTCGAATGAGCCAAGAAAGAACGGTGCGGGGCCGGTCGGAGCGCACCCTTTTCTCGGTGGCTGGCGGGCGAGAGAGTGCTGCGTCGCCGGCATCGGCGTCGAAAGAAGCCGAGCCAAAAAAAGTTAAAGTACAAACGTGCAAGCATACTAACCTAACCCTAGGTAAGGCATGTCAGAGCGAAAGACAGTAATTTCGAATGAGCCAAGAAAGAGCGGCGCGGGGCCGGTCGAAGCGCACCCTTTTCTCGGTGGCTGGCGGGCGAGAGAGTGCTGCGTCGCCGGCATCGGCGTCGAAAGAAGCCGAGCCAAAAAAAGTTAAAGTACAAACGTGCAAGCATACTAACCTAACCCTAGGTAAGGCATGTCAGAGCGAAAGACAGTAAACTCAAATGAGCCATGAAAGAGCGGTGCGGGGCCGGTCGGAGCGCACCCTTTTCTCGGTGGCTGGCGGGCGAGAGAGTGCTGCGTCGCCGGCATCGGCGTCGAAAGAAGCCGAGCCGAAAAAAGTTAAAGTACAAACGTGCAAGCATACTAACCTAACCCTAGGTAAGGCATGTCAGAGCGAAAGACAGTAATTTCGAATGAGCCAAGAAAGAGCGGTGCGGGGCCGGTCGGAGCGCACCCTTTTCTCGGTGGCTGGCGGGCGAGAGAGTGCTGCGTCGCCGGCATCGGCGTCGAAAGAAGCCGAGCCGAAAAAAGTTAAAGTACAAACGTGCAAGCATACTAACCTAACCCTAGGTAAGGCATGTCAGAGCGAAAGACAGTAATTTCGAATGAGCCAAGAAAGAGCGGTGCGGGGCCGGTCGGAGCGCACCCTTTTCTCGGTGGCTGGCGGGCGAGAGAGTGCTGCGTCGCCGGCATCGGCGTCGAAAGAAGCCGAGCCAAAAAAAGTTAAAGTACAAACGTGCAAGCATACTAACCTAACCCTAGGTAAGGCATGTCAGAGCGAAAGACAGTAAACTCGAATGAGCCATGAAAGAGCGGTGCGGGGCCGGTCGGAGCGCACCCTTTTCTCGGTGGCTGGCGGGCGAGAGAGTGCTGCGTCGCCGGCATCGGCGTCGAAAGAAGCCGAGCCGAAAAAAGTTAAAGTACAAACGCGATGCTAATGAGCGAGCCGTTGTCTCGACTAATATGTAGGGGGCGTTCGATCGAGCGTCTGGCTTGAGCGCTTGTCGGCCTAGCAGAACGGTCGCATTGTTATGCCCGGGTTTTAGGCACCGCTGCAGGCGGCCGGCAGAGCTCTTGTTTGTGCGAAACTGAATGGATCGAGCCCGAGAGAGGGCGAGCAAAGAAAAAACGCAAATCGCTCCGCCTGGCACTGCCGGCGAGAGCGTGGACGTCGCGGCCCGCGACTGTCGAAGCTGAGTACGGCCGCAGGCGATCGCCTCGGTCTTAAACGAATGCGACGAGCACGCGCCGGGCGGCCCAGCAAGGGCCGAGCGCAGCTGTCGCAGCTATCTGGTTGATCCTGCCAGTAGTGATATGCTTGTCTCAAAGATTAAGCCATGCAGGTGCAAGTACGAGTTCTCGTAAAGCGAAACTGCGAATGGCTCATTAAATCAGTCTTGGTTTATTTGGTCTCGTAAGCGAAGTGGATAACTGTGGTAATTCTAGAGCTAATACATGCATTAAGCGCCGACTTCGGGAGGCGCGCTTTTATCAGATCAAAACCGACCGGGTTCGTCCTGTGACGTTTGATGACTCTGGATAACCACGCGGATCGTACGGTCTCTGCACCGACGACGTATCATTCAAGTGTCTGCCCTATCAACTGTCGAAGGTACGCTACGTGCCTACCTTTGTGATAACGGGTAACGGGGAATCAGGGTTCGATTCCGGAGAGGGAGCCTGAGAAACGGCTACCACATCCAAGGAAGGCAGCAGGCGCGCAAATTACCCATTCCCGACACGGGGAGGTAGTGACGAAAAATAACAATACAGGACTCTAACGAGGCCCTGTAATTGGAATGAGTACATCCTAAAACTCTTAACGAGTATCCATTGGAGGGCAAGTCTGGTGCCAGCAGCCGCGGTAATTCCAGCTCCAACAGTGTATGCTAAAGTTGTTGCGGTTGAAAAGCTCGTAGTTGGATTTTGGGCGAGCGCCGCCGGTCCGTCGCAAGGCGTGTCACTGGTTGCGTTCGCCTCACCTTCGGTTCTCCGTCGGTGCTCTTGACTGAGTGTCGGCGGTGGCCGATAAGTTTACTTTGAAAAAATTAGAGTGTTCAAAGCAGGCTGTTCGCCTGCATAGTGTTGCATGGAATAATGGAATAGGACCTCGGTTCTATTTTGTTGGTTTTCGGAGCACGAGGTAATGATTAAGAGGGACAGACGGGGGCGTCCGTACTCTGCCGTTAGAGGTGAAATTCTTGGATCGGCGGAAGACGAACTACTGCGAAAGCATTCGCCAAGAATGTTTTCTTTAATCAAGAGCGAAAGTCAGAGGTTCGAAGACGATCAGATACCGTCCTAGTTCTGACTATAAACGATGCCAACTAGCGATCGGGAGGCGTTACCATGACGACCTTTCCGGCAGCTTCCGGGAAACCAAAGTCTTTGGGTTCCGGGGGAAGTATGGTTGCAAAGCTGAAACTTAAAGGAATTGACGGAAGGGCACCACCAGGAGTGGAGCCTGCGGCTTAATTTGACTCAACACGGGGAAACTCACCCGGCCCGGACACAGGTAGGATTGACAGATTGAGAGCTCTTTCTTGATTCTGTGGGTGGTGGTGCATGGCCGTTCTTAGTTGGTGGAGCGATTTGTCTGGTTAATTCCGATAACGAACGAGACTCTGGCATGCTAAATAGTTACGCGACCTTCTCGGTCGGCGTCTAACTTCTTAGAGGGACTAGTGGCGTTTAGCCACACGAGATTGAGCATTAACAGGTCTGTGATGCCCTTAGATGTCCGGGGCCGCACGCGCGCTACACTGAGTGAAGCAGCGAGTGTCTAACCTAGGCCGAAAGGTCCGGGTAACCCGTTGAACCTCATTCGTGATTGGGATAGGGACTTGCAATTGTTTCCCTTGAACGAGGAATTCCCAGTAAGCGCAAGTCATCAACTTGCGTTGATTACGTCCCTGCCCTTT
>NC_135251.1:28071928-28079428 GCF_964204865.1 Styela clava
GCGTCGAAAGAAGCCGAGCCAAAAAAAGTTAAAGTACAAACGTGCAAGCATACTAACCTAACCCTAGGTAAGGCATGTCAGAGCGAAAGACAGTAATTTCGAATGAGCCAAGAAAGAGCGGTGCGGGGCCGGTCGGAGCGCACCCTTTTCTCGGTGGCTGGCGGGCGAGAGAGTGCTGCGTCGCCGGCATCGGCGTCGAAAGAAGCCGAGCCAAAAAAAGTTAAAGTACAAACGTGCAAGCATACTAACCTAACCCTAGGTAAGGCATGTCAGAGCGAAAGACAGTAATTTCGAATGAGCCAAGAAAGAGCGGTGCGGGGCCGGTCGGAGCGCACCCTTTTCTCGGTGGCTGGCGGGCGAGAGAGTGCTGCGTCGCCGGCATCGGCGTCGAAAGAAGCCGAGCCGAAAAAAGTTAAAGTACAAACGTGCAAGCATACTAACCTAACCCTAGGTAAGGCATGTCAGAGCGAAAGACAGTAATTTCGAATGAGCCAAGAAAGAGCGGTGCGGGGCCGGTCGGAGCGCACCCTTTTCTCGGTGGCTGGCGGGCGAGAGAGTGCTGCGTCGCCGGCATCGGCGTCGAAAGAAGCCGAGCCAAAAAAAGTTAAAGTACAAACGTGCAAGCATACTAACCTAACCCTAGGTAAGGCATGTCAGAGCGAAAGACAGTAATTTCGAATGAGCCAAGAAAGAGCGGTGCGGGGCCGGTCGGAGCGCACCCTTTTCTCGGTGGCTGGCGGGCGAGAGAGTGCTGCGTCGCCGGCATCGGCGTCGAAAGAAGCCGAGCCAAAAAAAGTTAAAGTACAAACGTGCAAGCATACTAACCTAACCCTAGGTAAGGCATGTCAGAGCGAAAGACAGTAAACTCGAATGAGCCATGAAAGAGCGGTGCGGGGCCGGTCGGAGCGCACCCTTTTCTCGGTGGCTGGCGGGCGAGAGAGTGCTGCGTCGCCGGCATCGGCGTCGAAAGAAGCCGAGCCGAAAAAAGTTAAAGTACAAACGTGCAAGCATACTAACCTAACCCTAGGTAAGGCATGTCAGAGCGAAAGACAGTAATTTCGAATGAGCCAAGAAAGAGCGGTGCGGGGCCGGTCGGAGCGCACCCTTTTCTCGGTGGCTGGCGGGCGAGAGAGTGCTGCGTCGCCGGCATCGGCGTCGAAAGAAGCCGAGCCAAAAAAAGTTAAAGTACAAACGTGCAAGCATACTAACCTAACCCTAGGTAAGGCATGTCAGAGTGAAAGACAGTAATTTCGATTGAGCCAAGAAAGAGCGGTGCGGGGCCGGTCGAAGCGCACCCTTTTCTCGGTGGCTGGCGGGCGAGAGAGTGCTGCGTCGCCGGCATCGGCGTCGAAAGAAGCCGAGCCAAAAAAAGTTAAAGTACAAACGTGCAAGCATACTAACCTAACCCTAGGTAAGGCATGTCAGAGCGAAAGACAGTAAACTCAAATGAGCCATGAAAGAGCGGTGCGGGGCCGGTCGGAGCGCACCCTTTTCTCGGTGGCTGGCGGGCGAGAGAGTGCTGCGTCGCCGGCATCGGCGTCGAAAGAAGCCGAGCCGAAAAAAGTTAAAGTACAAACGTGCAAGCATACTAACCTAACCCTAGGTAAGGCATGTCAGAGCGAAAGACAGTAATTTCGAATGAGCCAAGAAAGAGCGGTGCGGGGCCGGTCGGAGCGCACCCTTTTCTCGGTGGCTGGCGGGCGAGAGAGTGCTGCGTCGCCGGCATCGGCGTCGAAAGAAGCCGAGCCAAAAAAAGTTAAAGTACAAACGTGCAAGCATACTAACCTAACCCTAGGTAAGGCATGTCAGAGCGAAAGACAGTAAACTCGAATGAGCCATGAAAGAGCGGTGCGGGGCCGGTCGGAGCGCACCCTTTTCTCGGTGGCTGGCGGGCGAGAGAGTGCTGCGTCGCCGGCATCGGCGTCGAAAGAAGCCGAGCCGAAAAAAGTTAAAGTACAAACGCGATGCTAATGAGCGAGCCGTTGTCTCGACTAATATGTAGGGGGCGTTCGATCGAGCGTCTGGCTTGAGCGCTTGTCGGCCTAGCAGAACGGTCGCATTGTTATGCCCGGGTTTTAGGCACCGCTGCAGGCGGCCGGCAGAGCTCTTGTTTGTGCGAAACTGAATGGATCGAGCCCGAGAGAGGGCGAGCAAAGAAAAAACGCAAATCGCTCCGCCTGGCACTGCCGGCGAGAGCGTGGACGTCGCGGCCAGCGACTGTCGAAGCTGAGTACGGCCGCAGGCGATCGCCTCGGTCTTAAACGAATGCGACGAGCACGCGCCGGGCGGCCCAGCAAGGGCCGAGCGCAGCTGTCGTAACTATCTGGTTGATCCTGCCAGTAGTGATATGCTTGTCTCAAAGATTAAGCCATGCAGGTGCAAGTACGAGTTCTCGTAAAGCGAAACTGCGAATGGCTCATTAAATCAGTCTTGGTTTATTTGGTCTCGTAAGCGAAGTGGATAACTGTGGTAATTCTAGAGCTAATACATGCATTAAGCGCCGACTTCGGGAGGCGCGCTTTTATCAGATCAAAACCGACCGGGTTCGTCCTGTGACGTTTGATGACTCTGGATAACCACGCGGATCGTACGGTCTCTGCACCGACGACGTATCATTCAAGTGTCTGCCCTATCAACTGTCGAAGGTACGCTACGTGCCTACCTTTGTGATAACGGGTAACGGGGAATCAGGGTTCGATTCCGGAGAGGGAGCCTGAGAAACGGCTACCACATCCAAGGAAGGCAGCAGGCGCGCAAATTACCCATTCCCGACACGGGGAGGTAGTGACGAAAAATAACAATACAGGACTCTAACGAGGCCCTGTAATTGGAATGAGTACATCCTAAAACTCTTAACGAGTATCCATTGGAGGGCAAGTCTGGTGCCAGCAGCCGCGGTAATTCCAGCTCCAACAGTGTATGCTAAAGTTGTTGCGGTTGAAAAGCTCGTAGTTGGATTTTGGGCGAGCGCCGCCGGTCCGTCGCAAGGCGTGTCACTGGTTGCGTTCGCCTCACCTTCGGTTCTCCGTCGGTGCTCTTGACTGAGTGTCGGCGGTGGCCGATAAGTTTACTTTGAAAAAATTAGAGTGTTCAAAGCAGGCTGTTCGCCTGCATAGTGTTGCATGGAATAATGGAATAGGACCTCGGTTCTATTTTGTTGGTTTTCGGAGCACGAGGTAATGATTAAGAGGGACAGACGGGGGCGTCCGTACTCTGCCGTTAGAGGTGAAATTCTTGGATCGGCGGAAGACGAACTACTGCGAAAGCATTCGCCAAGAATGTTTTCTTTAATCAAGAGCGAAAGTCAGAGGTTCGAAGACGATCAGATACCGTCCTAGTTCTGACTATAAACGATGCCAACTAGCGATCGGGAGGCGTTACCATGACGACCTTTCCGGCAGCTTCCGGGAAACCAAAGTCTTTGGGCGAAAGACAGTAAACTCGAATGAGCCATGAAAGAGCGGTGCGGGGCCGGTCGGAGCGCACCCTTTTCTCGGTGGCTGGCGGGCGAGAGAGTGCTGCGTCGCCGGCATCGGCGTCGAAAGAAGCCGAGCCAAAAAAAGTTAAAGTACAAACGTGCAAGCATACTAACCTAACCCTAGGTAAGGCATGTCAGAGCGAAAGACAGTAAACTCGAATGAGCCATGAAAGAGCGGTGCGGGGCCGGTCGGAGCGCACCCTTTTCTCGGTGGCTGGCGGGCGAGAGAGTGCTGCGTCGCCGGCATCGGCGTCGAAAGAAGCCGAGCCAAAAAAAGTTAAAGTACAAACGTGCAAGCATACTAACCTAACCCTAGGTAAGGCATGTCAGAGCGAAAGACAGTAATTTCGAATGAGCCAAGAAAGAGCGGTGCGGGGCCGGTCGGAGCGCACCCTTTTCTCGGTGGCTGGCGGGCGAGAGAGTGCTGCGTCGCCGGCATCGGCGTCGAAAGAAGCCGAGCCAAAAAAAGTTAAAGTACAAACGTGCAAGCATACTAACCTAACCCTAGGTAAGGCATGTCAGAGCGAAAGACAGTAATTTCGAATGAGCCAAGAAAGAGCGGTGCGGGGCCGGTCGGAGCGCACCCTTTTCTCGGTGGCTGGCGGGCGAGAGAGTGCTGCGTCGCCGGCATCGGCGTCGAAAGAAGCCGAGCCGAAAAAAGTTAAAGTACAAACGTGCAAGCATACTAACCTAACCCTAGGTAAGGCATGTCAGAGCGAAAGACAGTAATTTCGAATGAGCCAAGAAAGAGCGGTGCGGGGCCGGTCGGAGCGCACCCTTTTCTCGGTGGCTGGCGGGCGAGAGAGTGCTGCGTCGCCGGCATCGGCGTCGAAAGAAGCCGAGCCGAAAAAAGTTAAAGTACAAACGTGCAAGCATACTAACCTAACCCTAGGTAAGGCATGTCAGAGCGAAAGACAGTAAACTCGAATGAGCCAAGAAAGAGCGGTGCGGGGCCGGTCGGAGCGCACCCTTTTCTCGGTGGCTGGCGGGCGAGAGAGTGCTGCGTCGCCGGCATCGGCGTCGAAAGAAGCCGAGCCGAAAAAAGTTAAAGTACAAACGTGCAAGCATACTAACCTAACCCTAGGTAAGGCATGTCAGAGCAAAAGACAGTAATTTCGAATGAGCCAAGAAAGAGCGGTGCGGGGCCGGTCGGAGCGCACCCTTTTCTCGGTGGCTGGCGGGCGAGAGAGTGCTGCGTCGCCGGCATCGGCGTCGAAAGAAGCCGAGCCGAAAAAAGTTAAAGTACAAACGTGCAAGCATACTAACCTAACCCTAGGTAAGGCATGTCAGAGCGAAAGACAGTAATTTCGAATGAGCCAAGAAAGAGCGGTGCGGGGCCGGTCGGAGCGCACCCTTTTCTCGGTGGCTGGCGGGCGAGAGAGTGCTGCGTCGCCGGCATCGGCGTCGAAAGAAGCCGAGCCGAAAAAAGTTAAAGTACAAACGTGCAAGCATACTAACCTAACCCTAGGTAAGGCATGTCAGAGCGAAAGACAGTAAACTCGAATGAGCCAAGAAAGAGCGGTGCGGGGCCGGTCGGAGCGCACCCTTTTCTCGGTGGCTGGCGGGCGAGAGAGTGCTGCGTCGCCGGCATCGGCGTCGAAAGAAGCCGAGCCGAAAAAAGTTAAAGTACAAACGTGCAAGCATACTAACCTAACCCTAGGTAAGGCATGTCAGAGCGAAAGACAGTAATTTCGAATGAGCCAAGAAAGAGCGGTGCGGGGACGGTCGGAGCGCACCCTTTTCTCGGTGGCTGGCGGGCGAGAGAGTGCTGCGTCGCCGGCATCGGCGTCGAAAGAAGCCGAGCCGAAAAAAGTTAAAGTACAAACGTGCAAGCATACTAACCTAACCCTAGGTAAGGCATGTCAGAGCGAAAGACAGTAATTTCGAATGAGCCAAGAAAGAGCGGTGCGGGGCCGGTCGGAGCGCACCCTTTTCTCGGTGGCTGGCGGGCGAGAGAGTGCTGCGTCGCCGGCATCGGCGTCGAAAGAAGCCGAGCCGAAAAAAGTTAAAGTACAAACGTGCAAGCATACTAACCTAACCCTAGGTAAGGCATGTCAGAGCGAAAGACAGTAATTTCGAATGAGCCAAGAAAGAGCGGTGCGGGGCCGGTCGGAGCGCACCCTTTTCTCGGTGGCTGGCGGGCGAGAGAGTGCTGCGTCGCCGGCATCGGCGTCGAAAGAAGCCGAGCCAAAAAAAGTTAAAGTACAAACGTGCAAGCATACTAACCTAACCCTAGGTAAGGCATGTCAGAGCGAAAGACAGTAAACTCGAATGAGCCATGAAAGAGCGGTGCGGGGCCGGTCGGAGCGCACCCTTTTCTCGGTGGCTGGCGGGCGAGAGAGTGCTGCGTCGCCGGCATCGGCGTCGAAAGAAGCCGAGCCAAAAAAAGTTAAAGTACAAACGTGCAAGCATACTAACCTAACCCTAGGTAAGGCATGTCAGAGCGAAAGACAGTAATTTTGAATGAGCCAAGAAAGAGCGGTGCGGGGCCGGTCGAAGCGCACCCTTTTCTCGGTGGCTGGCGGGCGAGAGAGTGCTGCGTCGCCGGCATCGGCGTCGAAAGAAACCGAGCCAAAAAAAGTTAAAGTACAAACGTGCAAGCATACTAACCTAACCCTAGGTAAGGCATGTCAGAGCGAAAGACAGTAAACTCGAATGAGCCATGAAAGAGCGGTGCGGGGCCGGTCGGAGCGCACCCTTTTCTCGGTGGCTGGCGGGCGAGAGAGTGCTGCGTCGCCGGCATCGGCGTCGAAAGAAGCCGAGCCGAAAAAAGTTAAAGTACAAACGTGCAAGCATACTAACCTAACCCTAGGTAAGGCATGTCAGAGCGAAAGACAGTAATTTCGAATGAGCCAAGAAAGAGCGGTGCGGGGCCGGTCGGAGCGCACCCTTTTCTCGGTGGCTGGCGGGCGAGAGAGTGCTGCGTCGCCGGCATCGGCGTCGAAAGAAGCCGAGCCAAAAAAAGTTAAAGTACAAACGTGCAAGCATACTAACCTAACCCTAGGTAAGGCATGTCAGAGCGAAAGACAGTAATTTCGAATGAGCCAAGAAAGAGCGGTGCGGGGCCGGTCGAAGCGCACCCTTTTCTCGGTGGCTGGCGGGCGAGAGAGTGCTGCGTCGCCGGCATCGGCGTCGAAAGAAGCCGAGCCAAAAAAAGTTAAAGTACAAACGTGCAAGCATACTAACCTAACCCTAGGTAAGGCATGTCAGAGCGAAAGACAGTAAACTCGAATGAGCCATGAAAGAGCGGTGCGGGGCCGGTCGGAGCGCACCCTTTTCTCGGTGGCTGGCGGGCGAGAGAGTGCTGCGTCGCCGGCATCGGCGTCGAAAGAAGCCGAGCCGAAAAAAGTTAAAGTACAAACGCGATGCTAATGAGCGAGCCGTTGTCTCGACTAATATGTAGGGGGCGTTCGATCGAGCGTCTGGCTTGAGCGCTTGTCGGCCTAGCAGAACGGTCGCATTGTTATGCCCGGGTTTTAGGCACCGCTGCAGGCGGCCGGCAGAGCTCTTGTTTGTGCGAAACTGAATGGATCGAGCCCGAGAGAGGGCGAGCAAAGAAAAAACGCAAATCGCTCCGCCTGGCACTGCCGGCGAGAGCGTGGACGTCGCGGCCAGCGACTGTCGAAGCTGAGTACGGCCGCAGGCGATCGCCTCGGTCTTAAACGAATGCGACGAGCACGCGCCGGGCGGCCCAGCAAGGGCCGAGCGCAGCTGTCGCAGCTATCTGGTTGATCCTGCCAGTAGTGATATGCTTGTCTCAAAGATTAAGCCATGCAGGTGCAAGTACGAGTTCTCGTAAAGCGAAACTGCGAATGGCTCATTAAATCAGTCTTGGTTTATTTGGTCTCGTAAGCGAAGTGGATAACTGTGGTAATTCTAGAGCTATTACATGCATTAAGCGCCGACTTCGGGAGGCGCGCTTTTATCAGATCAAAACCGACCGGGTTCGTCCTGTGACGTTTGATGTCTCTGGATAACCAAGCGGATCGTACGGTCTCTGCACCGACGACGTATCATTCAAG
>NC_135251.1:28086928-28089428 GCF_964204865.1 Styela clava
AACCTAACCCTAGGTAAGGCATGTCAGAGCGAAAGACAGTAATTTCGAATGAGCCAAGAAAGAGCGGTGCGGGGCCGGTCGGAGCGCACCCTTTTCTCGGTGGCTGGCGGGCGAGAGAGTGCTGCGTCGCCGGCATCGGCGTCGAAAGAAGCCGAGCCGAAAAAAGTTAAAGTACAAACGTGCAAGCATACTAACCTAACCCTAGGTAAGGCATGTCAGAGCGAAAGACAGTAAACTCGAATGAGCCAAGAAAGAGCGGTGCGGGGCCGGTCGGAGCGCACCCTTTTCTCGGTGGCTGGCGGGCGAGAGAGTGCTGCGTCGCCGGCATCGGCGTCGAAAGAAGCCGAGCCGAAAAAAGTTGTACAAACGTGCAAGCATACTAACCTAACCCTAGGTAAGGCATGTCAGAGCGAAAGACAGTAATTTCGAATGAGCCAAGAAAGAGCGGTGCGGGGCCGGTCGGAGCGCACCCTTTTCTCGGTGGCTGGCGGGCGAGAGAGTGCTGCGTCGCCGGCATCGGCGTCGAAAGAAGCCGAGCCGAAAAAAGTTAAAGTACAAACGTGCAAGCATACTAACCTAACCCTAGGTAAGGCATGTCAGAGCGAAAGACAGTAATTTCGAATGAGCCAAGAAAGAGCGGTGCGGGGCCGGTCGGAGCGCACCCTTTTCTCGGTGGCTGGCGGGCGAGAGAGTGCTGCGTCGCCGGCATCGGCGTCGAAAGAAGCCGAGCCGAAAAAAGTTAAAGTACAAACGTGCAAGCATACTAACCTAACCCTAGGTAAGGCATGTCAGAGCGAAAGACAGTAATTTCGAATGAGCCAAGAAAGAGCGGTGCGGGGCCGGTCGGAGCGCACCCTTTTCTCGGTGGCTGGCGGGCGAGAGAGTGCTGCGTCGCCGGCATCGGCGTCGAAAGAAGCCGAGCCAAAAAAAGTTAAAGTACAAACGTGCAAGCATACTAACCTAACCCTAGGTAAGGCATGTCAGAGCGAAAGACAGTAAACTCGAATGAGCCATGAAAGAGCGGTGCGGGGCCGGTCGGAGCGCACCCTTTTCTCGGTGGCTGGCGGGCGAGAGAGTGCTGCGTCGCCGGCATCGGCGTCGAAAGAAGCCGAGCCGAAAAAAGTTAAAGTACAAACGTGCAAGCATACTAACCTAACCCTAGGTAAGGCATGTCAGAGCGAAAGACAGTAATTTCGAATGAGCCAAGAAAGAGCGGTGCGGGGCCGGTCGGAGCGCACCCTTTTCTCGGTGGCTGGCGGGCGAGAGAGTGCTGCGTCGCCGGCATCGGCGTCGAAAGAAGCCGAGCCAAAAAAAGTTAAAGTACAAACGTGCAAGCATACTAACCTAACCC
The DNA here is from genome assembly GCF_964204865.1 of Styela clava. Classification (NCBI taxonomy): domain Eukaryota; kingdom Metazoa; phylum Chordata; class Ascidiacea; order Stolidobranchia; family Styelidae; genus Styela; species Styela clava. Next base: position 28,088,280 of record NC_135251.1, read on the forward strand.
TAGGTAAGGCATGTCAGAGCGAAAGACAGTAATTTCGAATGAGCCAAGAAAGAGCGGTGCGGGGCCGGTCGAAGCGCACCCTTTTCTCGGTGGCTGGCGGGCGAGAGAGTGCTGCGTCGCCGGCATCGGCGTCGAAAGAAGCCGAGCCAAAAAAAGTTAAAGTACAAACGTGCAAGCATACTAACCTAACCCTAGGTAAGGCATGTCAGAGCGAAAGACAGTAAACTCGAATGAGCCATGAAAGAGCGGTGCGGGGCCGGTCGGAGCGCACCCTTTTCTCGGTGGCTGGCGGGCGAGAGAGTGCTGCGTCGCCGGCATCGGCGTCGAAAGAAGCCGAGCCGAAAAAAGTTAAAGTACAAACGTGCAAGCATACTAACCTAACCCTAGGTAAGGCATGTCAGAGCGAAAGACAGTAATTTCGAATGAGCCAAGAAAGAGCGGTGCGGGGCCGGTCGGAGCGCACCCTTTTCTCGGTGGCTGGCGGGCGAGAGAGTCCTGCGTCGCCGGCATCGGCGTCGAAAGAAGCCGAGCCGAAAAAAGTTAAAGTACAAACGTGCAAGCATACTAACCTAACCCTAGGTAAGGCATGTCAGAGCGAAAGACAGTAATTTCGAATGAGCCAAGAAAGAGCGGTGCGGGGCCGGTCGGAGCGCACCCTTTTCTCGGTGGCTGGCGGGCGAGAGAGTGCTGCGTCGCCGGCATCGGCGTCGAAAGAAGCCGAGCCAAAAAAAGTTAAAGTACAAACGTGCAAGCATACTAACCTAACCCTAGGTAAGGCATGTCAGAGCGAAAGACAGTAAACTCGAATGAGCCATGAAAGAGCGGTGCGGGGCCGGTCGGAGCGCACCCTTTTCTCGGTGGCTGGCGGGCGAGAGAGTGCTGCGTCGCCGGCATCGGCGTCGAAAGAAGCCGAGCCGAAAAAAGGTAAAGTACAAACGCGATGCTAATGAGCGAGCCGTTGTCTCGACTAATATGTAGGGGGCGTTCGATCGAGCGTCTGGCTTGAGCGCTTGTCGGCCTAGCAGAACGGTCGCATTGTTATGCCCGGGTTTTAGGCACCGCTGCAGGCGGCCGGCAGAGCTCTTGTTTGTGCGAAACTGAATGGATCGAGCCCGAGAGAGGGCGAGCAAAGAAAAAACGCAAATCGCT